>NC_091502.1:1810000-2110000 GCF_947461875.1 Haliaeetus albicilla
GGGAGGGGGAGAACTAGCACTTAGCACATGAGGAGTTTTATGGATGTCTCAGTTTACAGGATGTAATAAAATAAGTGCTTGAGTGTTGGACTTCTTTGGTACATATATTTAATCATGCTGTGTCAAGGAGTTCCAACCCTTTTTGGAGGCTGGTCTGCGCTTGTGCAGATCACAGAGGCCTTTTCATAATTAAAAAAATACAATTTTGGTTTTGTCCTGGGGGCATATTGCAATGGGAATGGTAAACCATGTAACACTCGAATGGTGGTATGTTTGAGCCCCCAGAAGTCTTATTTTTCATTATTGTATCTGTGTGAAACCTGTTGAGTATATACAATGTCAGCAGCATGGTTTGACTGTACAGTAAGTGAGATACTGACTCGGAATGGTTTCCAGGCTCCTAAACCATAGACTTAAAATGCATGTTATGTGCAACATCTGTGTTTCCTTCACTAACAATAAAAATGTACTAATGATTCTTTCAGAAGTGTTGGAGGAAGGTTTCCAGGTTCCAGCATCGATAGCAGAGCGATATAAAGTCGGAAGGACTATAGGAGATGGAAATTTTGCTATTGTGAAGGAGTGTATAGAAAGGTGAGGAGGATAATATGCTTATTACTGTAAAAATAATCATTAATGTCATGCTTTCCTAGATCATATCTTTATTTGTAGAATATAGGACATGTAATAAGGTAATGTCTCAATGCCAGATGGAAAAACTAGACTAATGCCCTCTCATAGGACAAAGAGAGTGAGTCCAAGGGACAGTCTGTGAATTTGATTCTTTGTGGGTTTTATATGTTTTTTTTCTGCTGTACTCTGCATGACTTTACCAGTTCTTTGTGTTAAATCTTTCTTGTTGCACTGAAATAACATCTTTCCTTGCGGTACGTTCTTGCAACTGTCCCTTTATGTTAGACCAATGAAACATTTCACATGTAGGAGCATTCTGTAAAGATGTCAGGAAGTTTTCTGTGTCTGCTGTAGTGGTGGCGGTAAGCACAGAGCTGACTTTGGATCCATCTATTCTGCCATCTGACAGTGAGGAGTAACCTCTTCCGTGCTTATCTTTAATTAAATGGGCATCTATCTTCTGCTTGCCTGCTTTATGCCATTATATGAGCTTCATCCAAGTTTAGGAGCCTGCACTGCAGACATCAAAATCTAACTTCTCCAGTGCCCTTTACTGTTAAGATGTGAGAACAGTCACCCTTAAAGACTGATTTTAGACATCCACTCCAGATCAGAGAAGTCACAAGTCACCTCAAATGTCGGTGTTGCTGAAAGTGTCCAGGTTGACTAGCTCAGGTGTCAGTTTCTAAATCTGGTAAGGCAGGTCATGAACCAGGTTTGAACTGGCTCTACCCAACATTAAGAGTGTAAAAAATAGACAGAACAAAGACAGAAGTGCTCTGAGCTGAACTGCAGGTGCTTTTTGGTGTTATTGTTAAAAATAGGAGAATATGGGGTAAAAAGACAGAAGGTACCTGTATGTGAAATGGTTGTAAGATTGCTCGTGTTAGATAGTAGCAGTGCAGAGAAGGCAAAAAAGTGCCAGAGCTAGAGATGTCCAAAAGAAAGAACAATAGAGATGTCAAGGTCTGATAATGAAATTCCACAAGTTTTGTATCCCCTATTAACATATTCTGGAGAGGAGACTCTTGCAGAAGACTGTAACCTCACCTCTAGGCTCAAAGAAAGAACCTTTGCTCTTTACCCTGTAAGAATGCGATATTAACCCTAGAGAGTAAGTCAGGATTAGATCTCATGGCAGATGATGATAAATTAGCTTGGCTGGTTTTAAACTAGAGTCTCTCTGGAAAAAGACAGGTCCCGCTCTGCATCCGAAAGAGTCTGGCAAGTCGGAGACCATGAAGACAGCTGTTGGGAAAAGGGGGAAGAGTGGATTTTGTATCAGCTGACAGTGTGCTTGTGAGACTTGGCCAAAGCTCTTGTGAGGCCTTGAGAACTCTGTCAGAGTGAGTTCATGGTGGAGCTGGTCATCCGGAGGGCAGTAGCTGTTCAGATCAAACCCCAGGGTCTGAATGCTAAACTGGGGAATACGGAAACCTAAAGGAAGCAAAGCAAAACAATATGAAAACAAGAAGGCACTGTAAAACCCTATGGAGGGGGCATGACTGATGAAAAACGTGGGTGAAAACATACAACTAGGAAAAGAGAAGAAGGCAAGCTAAAAGTGAAGTGAGTAGTGACTGAGAGAAACAGATTACAAGGCAAAGTAAAAAAGGTTGAGGTTTTGATACACTGGCATTCAGCTGAAAATGCCAGTTGTGCTGAGAGACAGTTCAAATGTGCTAGTGTGCATTTTACAACTCTTTCTCAAGCTGAGAGAAAATACATGAACAGAATTAAATATAGGTCCCACCACACCTAAAAATAACACTGATTACAATATCCTCGAGAGCTTAAATGAAAACTGTTTCCTGTCCTCTAGTCTATCCCACTGGTCCCAGAAGTATCCAATAACACGACGTATCTAGTGAATATGTGCTCAAATAGCATGATTACTCAGGTATTCCCAGATACACACTCTTATGCTTTCTGAGCTATACCATTCCATAGATCCCATTTATATCAGAGAGTTACTACTTTGGGAGAGCTTGAAAATTAAAGTAGAATTATTTCTGTTCATTTCCACTTCTAAAGCAGTATACCCTTGCCATCACAAGTGTGGAAGGAGAGACTAAAGACTCAGAGGGTAAATTAAAGCCAGTGCATGTAAAACCCCTTCAAAAACATTCTTCACAGTCTTTCTAAGCAAAAAACACCTCACTTCAAAGTCTGATATGTCCATCATTTTTGCAGAGCCAGAATTGATGGGGTGATACTTGGGACAGAGGACTTTTCCACTTTCCTCTGATGTACAATTCCTGTGTGCATTAGACTTCAAAGGAGTAGCGCCACGAGGTGTTAAGCAAGTAGGAACGGGTCTTGTTACACATCTTCACCGATCACTTCTTCTCCATAGCTGTGGAGACCAGCCTGTGCGCACTGGTTAGCCACCCCAGCGCTTCAAATGCGTTCACAGGCGTTTTCCTCTGACAAGGAATGGTGCAAATAGAAACGAAAAACCATCCTCAAAATTTTCACGTGAGGACTTCTAAAGCCCCTTCTGTGCATCTGTGAACGCACGGGCGCGCACGCATGCACGCACAAATACATTTAATGCACACACAGAAATGATGACGGTAGTTTTTTGTCTCCAGTGCAATGGAAATCTCTGCGAAATTTGCAATAGGTTAGAACGGCCAGGGAGCGTAGCATGGAGCCCTGTTATGAACGAGGGGTCTAACTCTGTGCCCTGCGGTACTGCTGTGGGTCCGGGCTTTTATCCAGCTGTAACGTGTTTCCTACTTTGTGTGGCACCTTTTTACTGTTTGGGTTGAGTGATAGGTGAGAGGCAGTATGCCCATTTCACTGCGAGTTTCTGGCATGGCCGTGCGTATTTTTTGGCGGGTGTGTAAGTTGTCGCGCTGCTGACAGCCTGCGGTTCTGCAGCTTTTCAGGGGAAAGGATTTGCATTATCTTAGCTTTAATTTTCTTTTTACCAAAACAAAGAGCAGTCAGAGTTGTCATCTGCTCGTTACATATCTGCTCCATCATATGTGCAATTTGTCCTGTGGTGTTTTTATATGTGTTCATTTTTAACTTTCAGATACTTCCAAATTCTGACATTTCCTCACTAGCTCAGATTTCCCAGTGTTTTGGAGTACATGGAGTCTCCCATGGCCAACAAAAACCATCAATTTCCTTTCTCATGACAGAAAGGAAGCATTCCTAGGGCAACCAAGCAGCTTGAAAGAGACTCCTATTGAAAGAGGCTGTATTGTGTCTGAGTTTGAACCCCAGATATCTTAATTTCTAATATTCCTTCTCCTACCTCCTCCTTCCATTCCCCCAAAATAGCACCCGTATCTCTGCCTGTCCCCTCTCTGAGCTGGGACTGTAGCCACCAAACAGCAGCACCAGGACGGGGCACCCCAGGTGGAGTGCGGCCCAATTCTGGTGCCTGGAGCATTAAACCCCTTTGGGGGGGGAGTACAGATACGAGACGATCTTAATTTTTCTTTGCTTAAGTCTTGAACAGCCATGCTGTACTTTTTTTCCAAGTCATAAGCATCATCATCCAGTGTGATTTCTTTGCACAGCCTTTTAACTGATGTCTTAATACAGACTGTCTTTGCTCCCTGCTGACCTGGGAGCTCAAACAGAATTAATATTTTGGTTTTTTTCTTTCTTTTTACTGAAGTCCCCATTTTCCCTTAAATTAATACCTAGTGGTACATCATTTCCAGAGGAATTCTCCGTGCTTAAATATGGCAATGAAAATGCCCAGTCGTTTTCCTAATGCAGTGCTTTCAGTTTATGACTCACTTTGCATGTCCTATTTGATAGACTGCACACTTTTAGGCACGTTCATTTCTCTGTTTAACTTATTGTGTATGAGTTTAATGTATCAGTTTAACTGTTTTGCTAAATGAAGAGTGAAAAAAAATCACCCCATATGCTTGAGAGGGTTTTTTTTTTTATTATTTTTTAACCAAACTTATGCCTAAGGGCAATGTAATAGACTTTTGTAAAGCTGTTTAGATTTTTATTACAAAATGAAAGCATTTCGGTGAGAGCTTTTTCTTATATTACCCGTTCTCTATTTAACCTTATAGTGAAACTAGAGCTTGTGAACGGAGCTTCTTGGTTTCATCCCTCCAGCCATCTTTTGGTTTTGTAGCTTGATTAAGAAGTGGAAGTTGGTACTGTTAACTTGTTTACAAGCTTATTTGTCTCTGTTAGCATTCTATATAATAAATATCTGTATATATGTGGTAGCAATAAATATTATATGGTTTCAAAACAACAACACGTAAAAGGAAATGTGTTCTCATCCTGAACTAATTCTCTATAATTTCTTACTGTCTCCAGAACCTTTCATATTTTGTCCTGTAAACATCATATTTAACTCTGCTAAATATTGTATACTTACTGAATACATAAAACATTATTCCAAGGACTGACTTTTTTATCATAGCAGTTATAAGTGTAGATGTGCAAACAAATGTCTTCTCATTTTAAGTAAAAAATAAAAGTATTTTCCATAGGGTTTTTTTTGTATAATAGAAAACAAAACTTGGTTTTGAAAAGATTTGGATCTGTAAATACTATATAATATTTTTACATAAAACTGCAGAAGAAATAACAATTACCACTACAAAATGAAAAAATCAAGTGATTTTGTTTTGAAAATATTGAACTGTCTTCATTTTTCAAAAAAAATGCTTAATGCTTTTTTTCTCAGGCACACGTATTTAATAAATTTGGCTCGACTTCACAATTTCAGTCAAATCCAAGCTTCATTTCTTGACAAAACAAATACTTGAATAGAATTCTTGCCCAGACCTACTGCGCTCAAATGACAAATATAAACTCGACTGAGAAAAATATTCAATGTGATTGAACATACAATTTTTTCATTTCTCTTTCCTCAGATCAACTGGTAGAGAATATGCTCTGAAAATAATCAAAAAAAGTAAATGTAGAGGAAAAGTAAGTACAAAAAAATCTTTTTCTTTTTTTTTTTTTTTCCCCCCAAGAAACATTTTGTGAGAGATCAGTTTGGGAAGCTGTCAGTATGTGTATTCTTCTTGGCAAGTGTTAGAATTTTTTTGGTTGAAGCCTTTGCCTGCCCTCTGGAGACCCTTGGAATATCAGTATAAGAGGCTGCAGTTTGCCTTTCTAGATGTGTGTGTTGATTCTCAAGTTGGTTGATTGTGTGTGGGCACTCCCCTTGCTCTTTATAACATTAATTGTGTCTTCTAACTTTCATAATTCCAGATGTTATAGAAAACAGAAAAATAATACTAATAATTATAACAACACCGGTCACTATGTCTAAACAGTATGCAAGGTTTATCAAATTTATGTCAGTTTTATACCAAGTGACTGTTAGCTTTTGAAATCTATAACAAAAGGTTCTCTGAGAAGATGCTATCATATTTTTAAATCAAAAGATTCTGCATCAGAGAAAAAATTTTAGAAGCTTCCGTATTTAATTTTTCTCTGCATCAGAAACATGTCTTTTCCTCCCTTTCTTTTTCTGTTCTACTCTCTGTTCTTCTTTCAGTTATCACACTGATGTTGTTTCTAGGTATGTTCCTTCCATATTGCTGGAGGCAACATCTGTTACCTTTTTAAAAAGCCCTGAAAAATCCACACAGGTCCCAATTCTCTCTGCTTTTTCCACTGTGAAATTTTTTCCCACCAACCCATAGTCATTAAAGATTTTTTTTGTGTGGCAGGAACACATGATCCAGAACGAGGTATCTATTTTAAGACGAGTGAAGCATCCCAATATTGTACTTCTGATTGAGGAGATGGACATGCCAACTGAGTTGTACCTTGTCATGGAACTTGTAAAGGTGACTATTTTGGAAACAAGCTGCTTATTAAGAATTGTTTCAACCATATTGAGAAATTTCATTGGTACTAATGCTTACGAAAAATCATGGAATCACAGAATAATTTCGAATGGAAGGTGTCTCTGAAGGTAGTCTTGTCCAACACCCTACTGAAAGATGTGTCACTCACAGTCAGATTTTTTTTTTATAGCTTTCAAACATGTCAAATATTTGTCTAACTTTCTGTAAGCCACACTCAGAAGTGCTCTGTGGACAGTACTTTGGAGATCACGTTTTATTTGCTTCCCGAAAAGAATTATCTTTAAAAAGTTTTATCTTAAAGAAATGCATCTGCCTTGAGGTGAATTGAAAATACACCCAGTGTGAAGAGCCATAAATGTCAGCCTTCGTAATTCAGTACTCTTTGATAAAATAGAGTTTAATTAAATTTTATTAATTTATGTTAAATTTAAGCAATATTACCTGTCTTTTTTCTCTACTGATTTATATTAACACATTGTCAGGCTTGCCTCCTTGATAATAATCTAAATTTAAGCTGGAGGACAGGAGAAGTGAAAGAGAGAAACTTGCTATTTAAAGCATGGTTCTATTCTGAAAAGTAAGTTTGCAAATGCAGTATTTTATATTTGGTCCCCTATTTATTCCATCATAGTAACTTCCAGATCTCATGCATTTATGTCAGTCACTGGTGGAATTACATGTTCAAATTGGATTATGAAAGTCAGACCAGGTCATGTCTTGCCCCCATACTGTCAACACTGCCGTGCAAGAAGTACAAATTTAGCTCTCGGTTCTGGTACTAATACGCAAGTATGCCACTGTGTATAAAAGGTGGTAAAAATACATTTGAGTAAATTGTAGGAATTAAGACAGAAAACCGCTGAGGACATCTTGTTCTCCATACTTAATTTAACAGAATACACCTGTTTTTCACATTCACTAATGGGCTTAGCGATCCTCCCTCCTTCCACAGGTGTTCTGTGGGAAGGAGATCTTTCCAGCAGCCACCTCCATTTCTGTACCTCGATCAGCACGTTCTGCTGGGGCAGCCTATCATGCCTACACCTGGGAAATCCACAGGTTTGAGTGTTTCAGGACAAAGATGACCATGAAGCTGTGCAGCAGCAGCATTTGTGCGCAGGCCTGTGGTATCTGCACGCTCAACACTTGTGAGCAAGTCAGGCACTCCGAACCCTGGCACCCGGATCACTCCCACGTATCTTAAATTAAAAGCGTGGTCACTGTCGGGAGACATCCTCTGTGTCAGTGGTTAGAAACAGGCACCACCAGCGGTCGGGAGAGAAGGCGATTTTGGGGAGCAGGGTTGTTATCTGCTCTGCTCTGGTTATAGGTGGAGATTGGGGGATGCTCTTAATGTGGGCGCCGCATTGAGATGTTAGGTCGGATGATCCCAGGTCCAAGCGTGTCTTAAAGAACTTCTCGATCTCTGGGCTGGAATGGGAGAGCAAAGAGAACGAACAGTTTTTTGGTTAGTTCCGTTACCCCTGTGCTCTGTGGCAGCAGCGGTCATACAAGCCGTGTTCCCAGTGCGTTGCTGGGAGGCCGTCAAGTGTGGCCCATGGGTGGACGGCCAGATCTTCCCTGTTCTTGCGGCAGGCTGGGACGGCCTTGTTATCCGTGAGGAGCGGAGGCCGTGCCCCACAGCGTGGGAGGTGGCACGGCTGTCCTCTTTGGTTTGGGCCTGCCCCGTGCCCAACTCGGCTTGTGTGGTCCCGTGGAGCTTGTGGTCCCACCAACCCTACCGCCCACCACCTCCAGGCTCTGGAGGAGCACGCTGGGATGTGCTGGTGGCAAGGACCTGACAGGGTAACCAGCATTCCCATTATTGTCTCTGATGGAGAGCTTAAATCCCAAGAAAAAAGCAGAATACTGGCACTCTTCCACACCACGAATCCCTCTGTGTAACCGGTCCCAGAAGAATTTCCCCACCGCAGTCACAGCCCTCTCTTGCACTCAGGAGCGCAACGTGAAGTAACACAGCTTCAGGTCAGACGCCATTAGCCATCTAACACTATTATAATTACTGCTCTTTTCTGCGATAAGCGAGCTCGCTCTGAGATCCGTGCTACTGCAGGTTTCTACCAGTGTCCACGAGAGCTTGTTAAACGGTACCGCGGTACTCTTGCGCGGCGCTGCAATCGAACGCAGCCGCAGCTTCAGCCCGCATTGACAAATCCGTCATCTTGGCCCCATGAGATATGCTAAGAAGTAAAAGCTGTGCCTTGTCTAACATGCCAAGACATAAGCACATAGCTGGCTTTATGGGTGCAACATGCTGTGCTATTCATGCTTGAAAAATGCTCAAACTGTAGTCTCGGGTGGATTTTTAATCAAAGTCCTACTCAGCTAAATATGAGAGGAGGGGAGCAACAACTCTTACAAAATAACTAGCCTAAAAGATGTATATAAAGAAAACCATCCGTTATAATCATTTTCTGGAAAAAACTGTTCCCTTGCGCTCTTTCTTCTTTACTCTTCAGGGTTGCTGCACATACTAAGATATTTATGCTTTTAGTTATGATATAGAAGGGCTTTATAGACACCTCTGTAGTTCAGATATCCTAGAGAGCACTGGTTTAATGTTCTTTACTTTTATGTGGAACAATAGAAGAAATTTAGAAGAAATATCCTGATCCTGGGAAGTCCACTTTGTTTCTTTGAAGCAAACATCTATTCCTTAATATTTAACTGGGAAAAAAAGCCTTGTTATACTCTGTGGGCACCAGGGAAGGTATTTCTGGAAAGACATTAATTGTTAATTCGCCAATTGCTGACTGTTACCATTTCATAGCATGCACTGTTAGAATTTATTAACCATCTGTTATTGACTGACTTTTGAAGACCTGACTTTAAATCAAACTCACAGACAGGAAAGAAATTCAAGGAGAAAAGGCTTGATACTGCAGAGCACGGTTTCAGTTAATACCACCCTGCATTAATTGGCAGTAACGTGTTTGACATAAGTGGCTGCTGCAAATACTGCCCTCACCTCACGGCAGATAGGCCATTCATTGCTTTGTAAAGTGTAAGAAAAAGCACTTCATAAATACAAATATAAACACATTGCAAGTGGTGCTTGTAAAAGGAAGCAAGGACCTGGTTTCTGGCACATTGCCTTTTTACACAGCGAAACAAAATTGTTATTCAAACCTAACAGGGGTTTGGCCAATTTAACAAGCAAGATTTATTGCAGAGTTTCCTTTACTGCTCCAGGATATGATTTCACTTTTGCAGAAGAAAAGAGAGATTATATCATTTACATAACAAGGTAATAAATAAATAATTGGTTACTGTACTTCCAAGTATACTTCCTCATGTGCGCAGATAATAAAAACTGCGTTCAGATGTTGCTGGTCCCATTTCACTCCAGAATGGGGGATTTAAGACTGAAATGTCATCCTGAACTCACCCCTTGTGCCTGAATAAATGATAGTGACCTGCTGTGTGAATCGGCTAAGCAGAACCTTGCAGGTTAAAGTGCTCTTCAGGGAAAGGGAAATCTGAAAACAATTCTTTCTGATATAGCTGTCAGCTCCGTTAACTCTTTCCAGGATATCACCTCTCTTTTAACTGCAAAGATTCCCACAGACTAAACGAATGCTCTCTTTTCTTAGCAGGGTACCTGGTAAGAAACTTTGCCGAGTAAAGTAGACTGCTTAAATAGAGAAAATTATTCTGCTTTAGATTGGCTTGACTGTCTGTTAATGTGCTCTGCAGCCTCTATCTTTTCCTAAGTTTAGGTTTCTCTTGCACATGAACATTTGCTCTTTTTCTTCTGACTTTAGGCCAAAATTTTCCTTTCTCTTTTTCAGGTTCAGCTTCTTTGCTTCTTGCCCCTCATATCTCAGCTCAGACTGTTTTCTTTGTTTGGAGGCAGATCCTTTGCTGATGTTATTGACACCTCTCCTGAGCATCTGGAACATATTGGATAAGACCAAAGATGTGTCTAATCCACTACCTTATGTTAAAAAGCAGCTGGTACAGGGGCTTCACAGGATGGAGCTTAGGGAAGATAGATTATTTATCCCACATATTTTGCCACATGCTGATATCTAATACTTAGGGATCAGATAATGCCGTGAAGGACATGGTATTGTACTTTTGCCAAATATTTGGCCTTTCTCGCTAATCCTCTATCTGGTTTAGCTTGGCCTTTTATTCCTCCTTTTCCTTGACACTATGTATCTTGGGGTATCTTGATCAGTCACTAGCCAGAGCGAGAGGTTTTGATGTGGTCCAGATTTGACGATGGTTGGCTGCAAGCAGTTTCCAAAGCTGGGGTTTCGCATCTGTAGTGGGAGTAAACCTGCCCTGGCAGTCTTCAGCTGCACCTCAACAATGCGAAATTTGTAATAATTTGTTTGGGTTTTTTTAACAAGTAATGTCTGTTTTCTTAGGTTTGAGTCTTCGGTGGTTGTCTTTTCCTACCTTTTTCTCTGTAGCCGTGATTCCTGGAAAAATTCTTTTTTTGTTTCTTTGCCCTCCTCCTTTGTCTTAGTGAAAGCAGTGTTTACTCTGGAGCTGAGCCTTAAAAAACCCCAGCAGATAACTTGAGGCTATAGATAAAATCATGAGAGTTGGCAAAGCTGGGACTCCTCAGTTGCCTTCAGAAAATACCTGCTTTTTCTTTAAAATACAGTCTCCTGTGATTTTTTTTTCCTTGATGTTTTGACTGCAGCAGGGATTTTTTGCATTGTTTTTGCAGAATTATCCTTTCCCTCTTTTTTTTTTTTTTTGTTGGTCTGTGTTTTCTTTATGGTGCTGCTTTGATTTTGGCCAAAGGCCCAATACCTCTGAGTAGCGTCTCTCAAAAGATGTTTGTTTTTTCCTCCACTCTGTCAAGCTTCCTCCTTAATCTCTTCTTTAAACTTATTTTTTGGTCTTTTGCCAAGCACTTACATGTTCTTCTTCCCGCTTGCCAGCTCAGCTCTGGAAATACAGTCCAAATGTCATGGCTGCCTCAGTTCCTAGTGAAGATCATTTCAACTTTGAGGACGTCCACTTAATTTTCCGTCTTTTCTTTCTTTATTTCTTTCTTTCTCTCTTGTTTTCTTGTTTTTCTTTGAATGGACATAGCTTTTAGCTGAATTAGATAGCACGATGAGCTGGAAACGGCACAAGCTGCCGTCTTATTTGTAGCTGTGGTGAAACGCTGATGTTAATTCTTAAATGTCTTCCAGTATGATTGTCTGACGTATATGCTAGAAAGTGCTTCAGTATTAGCTGCAGGAAGCATCACACTACCAAAAAGTTCACCTCTTGTGTAGAGAAAGAGCTTTCTAAAATCCACATTTTCAAAGTTTTATGAGATGGAAACAGACTTTTAAAATACGCCAGCAGTGATGACAGGTCGCTGGTTTGAGTTTTACTCAGAGTTCCCTCATCTTTCTGGAGCTCAGTCAGGCTTTGGGCAAAAATTTGATGTCAGCCTGTTTGTGATTATAATAAAGAGTGGCAAGAGTTGGTATGCGGCATCGTGACAGGCAAGTATGCAGGCATGCCAGAAATGTGCAAGAGGGGCTCTGAGCACACAGGTTGGCGAGTGCTGGACGTGTTACAAAAGCAGCAGCAGGTGGGAATGGTTTGCAGGAGAGACTCCGGCCTCTTGGCTGACCGGCTAAGCCATGACAAATGGTTCTGAATTACTGCTATGTTCAGCTGCCATGATGGGGGATGTCATCGCAGTACCCCTAGTTTATAGCAGCAAGGAAACTGTACTGCTCCTCCCTCCTCCTCCTCCTCCTCTATAAATGATGCTCCTTGATCTGCCCTAAATTTTTCAGTCATTTCATAAGCAGTATTGCTCATATGCCATGGTCATTTTGCTCCAGGGAGGAGATCTTTTTGATGCTATTACTTCCACCAACAAATATACAGAGCGGGATGCCAGTGGGATGCTTTACAATCTGGCCAGTGCCATCAAATATCTTCACAGCCTGAACATTGTCCACAGGGATATCAAGCCAGAGAATCTACTGGTAAGTAAAGATTCAGCTTTCGGTATTGTTGATAACTTGGAAGCATGTGAGAGAAGATCTGCGCTTCTCCCTCCTTCCACACACCCGCCAAGTTTATTTCAGTCATTTAAGTCATTGGTCTTTTAATTTTAACCTTAGCACTGTAAAGCTCTCCTAAGGATAACGGCTATCATAAGAAGTACAGTAATGTAAGCTGGGATGTCTAGACTGCTCCCCAGGACGCAGCAGCAGAGTTGTTCCAGTGATCACTAGAAGTGACCTTTTAGTAAGCTGCAGTATAATTTCAGGCTTCTCAAATACAAAGGTGTTCTGGCGTCAGTAGACTATTCTGTACTTCTGCAGCTGCCAGAGTAATTAGCAGCAGTTCAGTTTTACAAACGTGGTGGGTGTAAATGTTGTGCCCTAGTCGTGTAGTATGTCAGAGCACAGCCAGTAAGAGACTTCAGTGTCCTTCCTTTCCCTGCTGCATATCCCAAATAATCCTTTTTATTAGGCCACTTCTCAAATAGACAGCCTAAATCTTCCTTTTCCTGACTGGATCTGTATGAGCCCTATCCGCTGAAGACAGTGGAAAACATACCGTGGCTGTTGCTGAGAATCGTGCACTCTCGAGCGCAGCAATTGTGTTCTCCAGCTGACATAGGTTTCTTTCTTAGTGCATTTAGTCCTGCTTGACACCGAAGAGGCTTTATGGGAAAGTTGACTCAAGCAGACCTCACTAAATTTCCAAGGCGTGGGATTTTTACAGCTGAGGTTCCTCTAGTGGCGGGTGCCTTTAGAGCTCTGGGTGAGGAATTAGCCTGCCCTTGTTTTCCAGAAGTGGCTAAAACCACACTGGGTGGAAGTTTCCCTGGACACCGATGATTGCGGCTCCTTTCGCAGCCCGTGCAGAAGTTAGAGCAGCCACGAGCCAGGATTCATTCATGCGGTGACTTGGAGCGTGCAGGAGGGTCTGGGCTGGGGCAAGGCTTGCCCTGCGCTGTCTTACCGCGTCTCTAAACGCCTGAAGTCTGACAACGGCAGAGTGAAGTTTTTTGGGGGGGAGAGGAAGGTAGGCAGGAGGTGGGGGCAACAGGGAGAGGTTTAGATTTGCCTGCCCAGCCATCTCTGGTAATTATCCGCTACTAGGAAGGGTCACGCTGTTTGCACTGTAGCTGAAATTGTTTCTGAGGGATTTTTCCGGTGTTCTGCGTATGTAAAGGTCCTACATTGATATTGATACTGAGCAGTGAGGATGCAGCAGTTAACCTCCTGCAGCATCCTAACCCTCAAAAGCCAGCATTTGATTCACAAATTATATTAATTCTCTAAGCTTTATCAGGTCCTTGGAAAAAAACGAATGCTGTTTTAGAAGAGTGCTTTGGAAGCAGCCTTACCTGAGTGCTGACCCTGCCTCTGGCATTGGCTGTCTGTGGCCTCAGCGTCTCTTGACCCTTCTACTTTTATCTTCATATCTGTCAAATGCGATGGGTAGTTCCTTGTGTCACAAGATGGCAGTTAGGGTTATTTTTGTGGCATTTATAAAACACTTGCAAAGTGCCACCCGGGTCAGCCTTTCTGTTGCTAAAGACCTTCAGCTTGCCTTCTGCAGCCCGCCTTTTGCTTGTAGCTCTGTAACCCTTCCCCTAAGTGGTCACAGCAGTATTTTTCCCTTGTTGTTCTTGTAGTGTTGCTTTCACACCATTACTGTCACCGTCTCGCACCTGCAAACCCCAGTAGTGTTGTTATGGCAGGTTCTCCTGGCCACCGGTGTGGGAATCGGCCCTTTCCCCCCGCTGCTTTTCCTACCTGTGGGTTGTAGCTTTAGTTTTAGGGGAGCCTATACCAGACCTGCCCAAAGCAGAGCAGCTAACCGGGGCGGTATGGGGGGGAGCAGCATCTGCCCTGACCAAAACATGCCCTAAGGCTAACAGCCCCATTAGCAGGAAAAAATGACAGGGAGGATGAGCAAGGCCTGACAAAAGCTATAGAGTTACTACGGGAAAAATACGGGGGGTGAAAGGGAACACGCTGCTCTGGAGAGGGCAGCCAGAGGAGGATGCTCATCTGGAGCATCCTTACCTCATCTCTTCCCGGCGCCTGGGAGAGCTTTCCCATTCGCCTCCTTTGTTTTTTTCCTTTTCCCCAAAATGTAGCTTTCATGCTTAGAGTGGGTGTGTGCCATCCGCTGCAGACCCTGCTGATAAACTTTGTGTGTGTGAACCTGGCTCAGTGTCCTATGTGCAACACCAGTTATTTCTATAAGTGCTCAAATATCGCGTATTATCCTCAGGGCATGCAGAGCCCACCTAACAGTCAACTGTCCAAGGGTTTAGGGTATACTCGATACCTGTGATTTTTTAGCATTTGTTTTGTTCTCTAGAGAGTGTCTTCCATGTTTTAATTGGAACATTTTTCATAATTGCTGCTATTTAGCACGTTTATTTTGTCAAGTCATGGGATGTCTTTATAGCCATATAATAAACCCTAGAGAACAAATTCTCTGACTGTTGCCATCTGCACTGATCACAAGAGCAGCTTAGAAAATACTGACAGTCTTTATAGTAATAGGATACATATGGTGGCACACAATTATGTGTGGCTGCATTCAATTAGTGTTGTACAATTACACAGTTTTATTGCTTAGTTAAAACAGTGAAAGCACTACATAGTGGGTAATTTGCACTAATCCCCATTTCTTTAATTGCCCTCCAGTATTTAAATGCAGTGGAACTCATATAGTGTTCTGAATAACATGAGCGTTAAATTATCTTTCACATTCCTTGACTGGCAAGTAGCATACCACAGCTTCACATTGGGCTCCTTTTTATATGGAGTTATAACAGGGTGAGGAAAAGTTACTTTCTTCAGTTTTACAAGTCAACTGAAGTAGTTTTCCAAGGAAAGTAATTCCTGGAAACAGATGGGGCAAAATACTAGAAAATGCACAGTACCAAACCTTCTGCATTGGTAAATATTGCCAAACAAGCCTCTTCCATGATTAATTTCTAGGATATATGAGTCACACAAGGTGCAGTGTGTTGAAGGAAGGAACTTGTGAATGTTCACTAGGTTAACACAACTCAGAGAGGGCCTTGTAAAAGATAACCGCATGAAATAGAATATGAGCTGCTAATTAGACTGGATTCAGCTCTTGATGTCTAAGTGCACACTTTACATTTTTCAGCAAATGAATATTTAAAGCTCTAGTCTCTAGCCTTTAATTAAAACTGTTGTTGAAATTAGATTTATTACAGCCATTTCAGAGAGCACTTTCTTTAGTTTCAGGAACCAGATGTATTTAACAATCTGTGTTTTTAATAAAACCATAATTGCTTTTTTTCCAGTGGTTTTCTATAAGCCTGTCTTTTTTTTCTGGCTTAGTAGCAGAGAAATGTGAATCCATATCAAATTGCTTGTCCTCTTAAAGATCCAGTTGTATTTTTAAAAATAGCATAAGGAAAGGAGAAGAACTTTGTGTATTCTGAATGTCTGCTTGTGGCTGTATCACCTGGTAGCGGGGATTCAGGACAGAGAGGGGTTTTCTCTCTAGATGTGACTTAACAAAGGAGAAAATGGGGACCTGTATAATATAACTAATTATTATGAGCTATAGCAGATCTCTAGCAAACAGCGGTGAGAGACTTCAAGATTTCATTTTTGCACCAAGTGAACTGTTCAAGCGTCCGTTGTAGAATTTATTGTATTTTTGTAAGAAAAAAATGTAGGATTTTCCTTTGCAAACAGTTGTAGACAAATGCGATTTCTTATGCAGGAGTAGCTGGTCAAGATGGCTATGAAGGATGATTTTGGATTTGATTTTTGCACAGTGTTAGTGCTAATTGTTGTCGGGATATCACTAGTGGTGAGCCAGCCTGCATGGAGCTTTGATTTGGGTTGCAAAATAATAAAGTGATGCACATATACTTCAAGAAGGCCTCCTGTAGGCTGTTTCCATTTTTTAAGGTGCTGTTGTGGTAAACAACATTAAATAGCGTCATAAACAATTTCAAAATGGGAAGCAGGAACCCAAACCAGCAGCTGGATTAAAGAAAGGCTCACAGTCTAGCGTTTCATTTAGATACATTTTAGTCCCTTTTATTTTACACATTTTTTGGTAAGTTTTCAGTGTTTGCAGGTTTGGGGTTGTTCTTTTGCATTGAGCCAGCTTCTAAAATTGTGTATTTTTTTACTGATGTTTCTAGCTGTTTTCTTGTGACTATGTCTTAATCTCCCTGTGCACCTATAAAAACCCATGAAGATCATGCTGCTGCTGTGAAGACCATGTTTTAAGACAGGATTTTCATGTATACTTATTAACAGCCCTACCTACGTCTGTCAATGATGGTGGTAACATACCACTAAGACACTGATTGGTGTTTAACAGTCATCCAAGGAGAGGACAGTGTTTTTAGGTGAAATAGTCCAGCCAGGTTTGCATCTTGTGACTTCAGTACACAGAGAAGAATCTGTTGCTGCGATCAGTGCAGTCGCTGTTGTGTTATCTAAGAGGCTGAAATTCCTGTGCAAGCCTTTAAGCTCTGTGCAAGGGAAATGAATGAACTCAGAATCCCTACACTGTGAATTGGCTGTCAGTGGGGAGAACCTACGAATGTCCCTGCTGGGAGGTCAAACCTTTGCTTCTGGGCTTTAGCTTCTAGCAAGTAGTATCTCCTTTGTTGGCCAGGTAGCGAGGTAAGTCTTTCCCAAACACCCTGAGTGCGTTCGAGGGAAGTTGTCCAAATTGTCTGTGAATCTTCAAAGCATGCAGAGACCTAAGTAGGTAGAAGTAGGTAAGAAGGAGAAAAAAAAGAGTGTAAATTAGAAGGAACATTTCAGGCAGTTAGTAAATGACATAGTAGTTACCTTGATGGTATTGTGTTAAACCTTCGAATTTTCCTCCTGGTTTAGGTGTATGAACACCAAGATGGAAGCAAGTCCCTGAAGCTAGGAGACTTTGGCCTAGCAACAATTGTGGATGGACCCCTATATACTGTTTGTGGGACCCCAACATATGTAGCTCCAGAAATCATTGCTGAAACTGGGTAAATGACTTCTAGTGATGATTCATTCATGTGTACGCAGTGGAGCACGTTCTCGCCAGTGTGCCAGACAGGAGTTCTTGCAGTTGCGATTTTTATGCTGCCTTTGCTTGGATATGGTGCAGAATCATGGCTCATAGAAGAATTTTGTTGGAAGGGACCTCTGGAAGCTATCTTGTCCAGAGCAGGGCCAACTTTGGAGTTACATCAGGTTCCTCTGCCAGTTGTTGGCCTCAAACTTCTCAGCTTAACACTGAGTTAGTAACTAGCCATTTGCAGATACAATAAAAGTAATTCTTAGCTGTCCTCACAGACTGCTAATTACCATTCACTTAACTTCATTTTGTTATCACACTGTCCTCTTCTTCTGATTTGTTTCACAGAGTAAATGCCTGCTGGCTTGAGCAGCCTGTGTCACCATTGCAGGCTTCATGTTGGTAGGCATCACTGTCTGGCTCGAGAATACAGCACGTCTTCTGTGCACTCCTACACTCTCATCTAATGTAGTTTTAAGATGTAAAAAAGATCTGAAAGCGGAATTAGATAGGTAGGTAGGACATAGAGAAAGTCTGGATGAGAATGTGTAAGAAATTATTAGTAATGCTGACAATGTTTCCTCTGTTCTTGTGCTGTAGTTCATAGGAGTCGGATGTCTCTAACCATGTCTCTCACACTTCTAGATATGGCTTGAAGGTGGACATCTGGGCAGCGGGTGTGATTACTTACATCCTGCTCTGTGGTTTTCCTCCGTTCCGTGGGTATGGACTGATCTATTCAACCATCCTTGTTCTGTGAATTGGTCCCTGTGCTGCTTTTGCACTAAGCACAGAGATTCCCACTGGAAAAGGTTCTCTGCTCGTAGGGTTTGTTTTTTTCCTGTGCTCTGCATAGTAATTTACACAACCCCATAAATTTCTGTGATTTTACTGTAAAATCTCTGCCTCGTGTTTGTTTATTTTAGTTTAAACTTCATTGCTTTACAAAACCAGAGTCTCCCTTACGGGTTCTGGGTGCCTTTGCCTGATGTTTAAAATACACAGTGAAATAAGCATCTTTTTTCATGGACTAAATACAACATATTTTGTGGTCAGTAAATGGTAGTTAAAATGTAAGCCACTAATAAGGACATGTCAGATCTTTTCTCCTCCTCAGAGTAATTGCACAGTTGTTGACAATCCTAAAGACAAGCAGGTTACCTCAGAAAGAATGTACCAAATGCACTTTGTTTTATGATCTCACCATTGACACCCATGGTTGTATGCTTGGGGGGAATCCACAGCTTCCAAAAGCATACTAAGTGATCACCAGTTAAAAGCAATTTCAAGAAGCCTATTGAAACCAGCTCTGGAAATAATTTCTTTGTGGGTTTTGTTGTTGTTTTTGTTTGGTTTTTACTTTACAGAAGTGGAGATGACCAAGAAGTGCTTTTTGATCAGATTTTGATGGGACAGGTGGATTTTCCATCTCCATATTGGGACAACGTTTCTGACTCCGCAAAGGTGGGTTTTGTAGTTGACGATGCTTTTCTTCTCCAGTATTATTCCCCTTGCCAGTAGCTAATGCATGTTGTTCTTTCACGGTGCTGTATTTGACATGTCTCATGCATCTCCTGCTGCACCTATAAATTCCTCTGGGTCACCAAGTGTGTTGTCGCTTGATCACTGTCTGTCTGTTAGACTCCAGGTGGCTCTGAAATGGACCCTGTCTCCATATGATGTCTCACACAACAGAGACACCAGCAGCCCTTACTGATCAAGAAAAATTTTAAGTAGCTTTGCTTGACCTACACTTCTTAGCTTGAAAGCTCCCTGGGACCGTGCTTTATATGTACTTATGATGGGGACCAGGTACCAACCTGGAGCCTTTGAATATTGTATAATAATATTATAGGGAGGCTGTTTTCCCCTTGTTAATCCCATTAGATGATACGTCTGTTGTTTCTTTCTGTCAAAGAACCACGCCTCGCATTGCCTGTGACCCCTTAGTGTTGTCAGCGTGGTATAAAATACAGGCTCGTTCTGGCCACCGGTCCATGGGCCGTAGCCTCTTGGCACATGGCACAGAGGAGGTAGAGGTTGAGGTGTGCTAAGGCAGATAGGGCCCTTTTCAGATACAGATCCTGACAGAGTTCTTTATACTTGCAGAGCCGATCAAGTTTTTTAACTCTCATTAGTGCACTGGAGCAACAGTTTAACTCATAGATTTTCTAGGGATCTGGTATTCACTATAGTCATGGGGAGAGAGAGAGAGAGAAAACATATGTGTATGTAAAGAAAAAAGAAAGCCAAAACATAAAGCTATTCATATGGTCATCCTGTAGATAAGTGCTTAATTTCTGCTAATTTACTTCTGTAGCCTGTAAGGCAAATCCAGGCAAAACTATCTTCCTATTTCTTTCAGTCTGACAGTGTTTAATTAATCACAAAAAAAAAAAAAAAGAAATTTGGAGGTGGATGCAGGTCATGAGACAGCGTTCTACATTCTGAATCTCCATTCTTTGGAGAGTTACATCCTGCTTTTACAGATATGTGGACAGTGATTAGGACTAGCGTTTTAGCCTGTTAACTAATGAGGTTAACAAATGAGATACAGTCACAGAGTTGGAAGAAGTCCTCTAAACCACATCATTGTGTTGTAGCAGGCTTTATTTCATACCATCATTAATGAGAACTCTGCAAGTCCTTTGCCAATGGTGTTCTCTTGTGAAACTAGTTCTTCCAAATAGTTCAGTCTAAAATTTCTGTCTTGAAGCATTAGCCTATTCATTTAACTTCTCCTTGCCACTAAGAATTATTAACTTCGGTCTTTGGTGATACCCCTTTACTTGGTGTCATACTGCCAACCTGTTTTCTGTGCACTCCACTCAGTGGTGGAATTAGATATGTGTTTATTTGCATGCTAGTTGAAAACTAGGTAGTTGCAGAGAAAATCAGAGGATGGAAAATAATGGTTTTAAGTGTTTGGGGTTTTTTTTAATATCTTCTATGTCATTTGTACAAGAGCTTAAAGTAAAATTCGAGATTTGCTGGCTTTTTTCCTACAGAGGAATTGGCTTTTTCTTAATGGGAAGCTAACCTAATTTCATGCAACCATCTGTTTTGTACATTACGTATTAAGTGCTTTTCTCTTAAACAGTGGCTACAGAACTGTAACTCAGAACTGTCTTCTAGCTTTTCAAGGTACTGTTAGATATTGATTTAAAAGTTCAGCTTGAAGTTCAGCAGTTCATAGTTCTTTTTTTTTAATAATCTTAATATATTTCTGCAGTTGGTAGTTCACTCTCTCTTGGAGCACCCTTACATAATCAGTTGAAGAGCACTTTAGTGAATTAAATGTTGATTTGTTCTTTAAAAATGTTCTTTAAATTTGACCCAGTATTCCATTTCTCAGGAACTTATCACAATGATGCTTCAAGTAGATGTAGATCTGCGATTCTCAGCCTTGCAAGTTCTTGAGCATCCATGGGTTAATGTAAGTATTTTCAGGCTTGTAGATGCTGCTAGTAATTTGGCACCTTTGAGCTCTTTTCTGCCAAGTCCTTTCTATGCCCTTTTGGAGCCAGCAGATTCTAAAAATGCCACAGAGATAACTGGAAATAAGCTGGGTTACAGGCTGGTTTAGTGTATCAAGCATACCTTGGAGTATTCATTGTTTTATGCATGCTTAGCTACAATTTCTCTGAAATATTTTGGGCCAGGTTTTCAACAAATCTCAACCACACTTGACAAATTTATACCTCTAACAATCAGCTTGCAGGTTCAGTGACACATTTTGCTCTCCTAAAATCAGATGGACTCAAAAATCTGACAGCCATGATTAAGAGCTATTGAAATATAGTCCATAGTGTTAAGCCTACTTGATCCAGCATGAAACAGGGAAACCTTTAGAATCATATTTAGCTTCTGACGTTGAAATATACATATATTTATGTGCAGCCATATCCATTTAATCTGAGTTACCATGAAATAGCTATTTATGTATCCTGGCTTGTCTCTAAGCGACTGGACATTTGCCATAAAAGTGGTAGTCAGTGAGGTGGCATACGGATAAATCTGGCAGAGAATAGAGATTTGTCTTTAATTAATGTTGAGACAAGGACACTACTTAATATTTGTTGATTATTTCAGACTATTTGATATGTCTTAAAATATTTAGATGACAAGAAAGAAAAATTGGAGAAAATCCAGATTCAAATTCAGAAGGGAAGATTGAGAAAAGAAATACAATTGGGACGAGCAGAGAAAAAAATTTAAAGGAGGAAGAAATTATGTTTTGTTTTGTTTGTTGCAAGTCTGAGTGTGCAATCCTCCCTGGAATACTATTTGGTTCCTCAGCTGCTGTATCCAAAATCTTTTTCTCTCTAAACCAGTCTTCTAAAAATTCAAATATGCACTAACCTCAAATGTTAATCTTCTTTAATGAAAGTGTCCTCCATATAGCCCAGAATAGTGGTGACCAGTTAAGTGTTTACCAAGTATATGCTTTAGTCTTGGAGGCTCCCTTATTGCCCAAACCATTTTTTTTTAATTGTAAATGCTATTATCATGCAGAGCACTTCTGCATTGTATGAAGAGTGCAAGGATCCCAGACAATGTCTGCTGAAGATCTTTTCATTTTTAAGTTGACATTCAAGCAGCTGAAATATTAATTTTCTTGGGTGCCAGGTGCCGTCCTTGCATGTGGTGTTCTGTCACAGTTTATAATGACTTTTGGTGGCTGAGGTGTCTGTCTGTCTCCACGGGAGGAGGAGAGGTGGGATTTCTGGAGCGCTGCTGAGGAGGAGATGGAGGTGACCGATCAGAAGCTGCAGAGCGGCCGGGTCGCCCGCAGCGGCGGTCTGCACGCTGCTGCTGAGGTTACTGAAACATCGCGTCTTTACACCACGTTAAGGATGTGGCCACTAATCTTCCTCTTTTTCTGAAAAATACATTGGAACTGTCAATGCTCCCCCCGGACACCTTTTTGGTTTGGGGTTTTTTTTTAGCTTCGGTTACACGGTGATGTATTTTAGGAAGCCATTTTAGCGCGATGTATTAAGAAGAAGAGGTGCGGCTCTGTCGGCAACGTGATGGTGATCGTGTGTGGGCGAGACGAGGGTCCGCTCCTGCCCTCGCTCCTGCCTGCTGGTGGGGAAGGCCGGGGAAAGGGGCTGGGGCTGAAGTCTTTTAGCGCTCCAGAGCTCCACTGACCAAGCTGTGGTTACTGAAGCACCCTGGCAAATTCCTGGGTTTCTGTGCAGTAAGTTAAAATGGGGAGCCCTTTGCCAGAGGATGCCGTAGAGGCCAAGTATAAATGGATTCAAAAGAGGGTTTGATACGTTTTTGGAGGATGAACCCGTCGGTGCCTATTAAGTGTGGTGGTCTGGACACAACTCACGTCTCACAAAGTGCTTAAGTACTTGGTTGGCAGAAACTGGAGGATATACCTGGGAAAGTTCAAGATCTACTTGTCTTCGTTAAATGTACTATTTCATGAACAGTGACTACGATGCGCTGTTGGAAACAAGATTCTGTGTTCAATTCACCTTTGGTCTAGCTCTGCTGCACTTCTTGTAGTTTTGTGCTGATTATAATTCTTTGCAATCAAAACCTGTAGCAGTTCTGTCCATAAATAAGTGAAACACATATTCCAGGACAGTTCTGTGATTTCTTCTTTTCTGTCCAATTGCTGCTTTTAGCAACTGAGATGAATCAGTATTTTGTCTTCAGCAATACGCTAACGATAGTTCATAACACAGATCTAAACCTCTTTTGAATTCTCTTATGTATCCTCCAGATATTTTTTCTGGAAGGAGAAAAGCCAGCACTTGGACCAGTTCAGGAAAGTGCTTGAGCACATTCCAAAGGTTGCTCCGATTTCAAGGCATCACACATGGAAGCGCTTAATATTAGGCAGAAAATTAACTAGATGGCACTAAAATCCTAGTTCACTTCAGGAGAAATAAGAACATGGCTGAGTTGAAACAGGTGCTTTCATAACGCTTTCATAAAAATGCTTTCATTTTCCCAGCCTCAGGACAGGGAATTCATATACTCATACCTGTTTATGAAAGGCTCTGCGACCTCTGTGTCGTAATTACCTGAGCAATTGTCTGCAACTTTCATAAAATACTGTCTTTCTGAGAAGAAATGGCACATGGAGTTTTCACGTAACACTCCCTTTTCCCAGATA
This sequence comes from Haliaeetus albicilla, assembly GCF_947461875.1. NCBI lineage: Eukaryota > Metazoa > Chordata > Aves > Accipitriformes > Accipitridae > Haliaeetus > Haliaeetus albicilla. Next base: position 1,833,626 of record NC_091502.1, read on the forward strand.
ACCTCTTTCAATACTTTTCCATGGCATCAAATGCTGGACTTGACTTTCCCTTTTCTTATTTTGGTTTTGAAGCTATTCATAGAGTGGTAAACTTGCAGCTAAAATACTGGATAGGACAGCTGGCTTGAAAAGCAGGCATGTGTTTTCTTCGACAATTTTAAGAAACATTTTCTCTCTTTGATCAAACCTTTGATAGAAGTGTTGTAACTGCTTACACTGTATAAAACCATTTTGTAGATTGTAAATAACCATTCTACTTTATAGCTGCTTACTATGTGATTACTTGGTAAATTGCTGAGATTCCTGGAATGTGCTTTGACAGTTTCAGTAGGAGCCAACCCTCATTTCAGTTTCAGTTCTTGCTATAAAAATAGCTGGAATCCTCTTGGAAACTGCAAAACTTGTTATGGTCAGAGTCAGACCAGTAAAGCAGTTCCTATGTCAATAATATCCCAGCTGGTTTCAATTCAAAAAAAACAGAACCTGAAAAGATATTGGCTACGTGCCACTGCCACAGATGGAGATATTGAATTCTAAATGCAATTCAGCAGCAGTTCCTTGCCCCCTCCATTTAGTTTATTTGGATTTATCCCTCCTATGCAGTACACTTAGACCTGGAAACAAATCCGTCAGTTTAGACTTCCCCTACAGGGACCCCAGCTCTTTCCTTTACCTGCTCAAATTCTTTGCAAAGCCAAAGAATTACAAAAGAGCCTGGCAGCTTGAGGTCTGGCATTTTAAACATCGATGATATTGATAACCTGAATTATACTATACAAGTTACAGGACAAACCTACTCTCTTTTTGTTGTATAAGTAGTAAATATTTCCTAATACAGCATTGAGCTATGAATGCTGAAGGGGTTGGATTGCATTCTGTAAATCCTTCTCTGTTAAAATAATCAGTATAAAATGTGGTGTGTTGTTGCTGAATGAGCAAGATGGCACACACCAGCCTAAAAAGAATTAAGGAAACTGGAGCTTTTACGTATTTCCTTAACCGTGTCTGCCTTGGAAATTTGTGTGCAAAAGAAATGAATAACCAAGCAGTAAATAGTAATAAGCTGAACATTTGTAAGGAAGTTAATTTTAAAAGACATTTCTTATTTGGCAGCTGCACTGCCTTTGGTTACACCCTAAGACATTGCCCAAAGAAAAATTTCCCTGTAATCCTTAAAGGAAACAGAGTCCAAAAGCTTTTCCAGCACTTCTATTTGCTCTCATTTTCTGCTATTATTTATATAATGACCTATTCATCTGATGCTTTTAGACCTGGAAAGTAAAGCTCTTCTAACTGGCTTGTGAAATGGATCTGAGTGTTTCAGTGCAGTAGGAGTCTGGGAATCCTGAACTTCGTTCCATCTTTTTAACACTTCTTTTTTCTTTGAGGGGTGATGTCTCCTGCTATAGAGAACAGTGCAAACATGAAAACAGTGTTTATTAATTTCTCAAATAATGCCAAGACCCTCTGCCTCTTTTTTTTTTTTTTTTTAATTTTGATTTCTTGCAAACAGACCATGAAAGGTATATCGTGGAGGCTAATAAAAAGAAAAAAATGTATCTTAAGATCCCAAGCAGTTTACATTGTCCAGGTGAAAACTCAAATTCTGGACCAGAGTTTTCAAACTGTCAAAGGATTTTGACAGCTCAACTTCTGAGACGTGCTCAGGACTCTGCTTTTTTCAGAGTGTCAGCAGTCCACGGTTTCTGAAGCTCATGACCCTTTAAAGTTCCCAGAGTCGAGCACCAAATATCACTAGTCATCTTTACAAGATCTTGTCCTGATTGCTAAAGCTGGGATGAAATTCCGTGATCCTAACCCACTGCAAGAAGTAGTTCCTACAGCAAAAGGTTAAAATTGGGGAAAGGAACAGTTAATCTCTTTGGGGGCTGACATCCTTCCTGTTACAGCAACCTGATGAAATTCTTGTCAGCAATATTTAGCCTGTTCTCCAATTCTACAACTTACCCTGCTGATTCTGGTGAATCTGATGGGTTTTTTTTTCACTTCTTGCCTTTTTAAACTGCAGAGCAGCCTGTTTTGTATGTAGTTAAACAGCTGTCATCTTTCACCCTCAATATCTATCTATTTTATTGTTGGCTGAAGTGATTCCAGGAGCCAGCTAATATATATTAGCTTCTTTATAAAGCATGTTGGAACAAAACAGAAGATAACTACTAAACACCAGGTAGCACCAACAGCAGTAAGAAAATTTAATAACAGTAGAGTAATTCTCATATATCCCTGAGCTGCATCTTAAATTGAGCTGGAAGATATTTCATCTAAAAGCTGGAGCCCAAACTACGTGTCTCTGGCGTGTTGCCACTGGAACTGTGGGTGTGGTGCTTCACCAATAAAATATTACCACAGTCTTGGTAACTGTTGTCTTCTCCGTAATTTAGTCTTTTGACAAGACGACATGAACGTTTGGCATGCTTTCATGTCAAGAAAGCCAAGAGAATGATTGTTCCCCCCCCCCGCCCCGCCGCCTCTAGTGAAGAAGAGTTCACTTTACAGACCAGCTTTCTTCTGGGAAAGGCAAGGTCAGCGGAAAGCAGGTTATTTTTAGGGGTCACATACCACCAAGCCAAGACTCCCCAGTGCTAGACAATAATCAGCTACTGGGTTGTATTGTTTTGTTTTGTGTTTTGCAGCTGTGTGCACTTGACCATATTTTGCCAGCTGAGATGTTTTGTGAAGGGGTGAGTGAGGGATCTCTAAACACAAACTCCCCAAGCTAAATAAATAACAAACCCTAACCAACCTCCCTCAAATTCCCACATGCTCACTGAACTCATGATTTACTGCAGCAACTCTGTAACTCTCTGAGTGCATGCAGAATTGCTGCAAAGCCAGGGAAAAAAGTGTCTATCATCCCTCTGTGTTCTGATCGTGTCTTTTGTCTGCCTGTATTCTGCTAGGATTTTGCTTATGTGGAATTTAAGAACTTTTTCAACTGCTGATAGCCACACATACCATGTGGTACCAGCTTGGGATGACCACTGTGGATGGCCAGTGACCTGATATCCTGCACGTTCTGCCTATTCTGCACATTGTCGCCCAAAATCCTGCATATCCCACTAGCGGGGAAGTCTCACCGCACGGTGGCTTTTTGCACTTTTTTTCAGGCATAAGGATCTTATTTAAAATTTCTAAAAAAACCCCTCCTTTCTTCTCCCGGGCTTGAATTCAAACCCGCTGACTTGCGCGCAACTGCAGGCTCCTTTCTTTCTGCTCGGGCTTCGCTTCGGCATCGAGGATGCCTGCGTGCCTGGGTGCGGGTGGGCAGGTTTGCTCTGCCAAGGGAGCCCATCCGCACGGCGTTGGGGCTGGAGCTCGCTTGGAGCGCACGGCAGCAAGAACGCGGGTCCGTCTCCGTTCCCCTCTTGCCGGGGTTTCCTTGCCGTGGGGCTCGCCATGGCCGCAACGTTCACCCGACCCCGTAGCCCCCGAGTTTGTCACCTTTACGGCAAGACAAGGACCTCGTCAGTGTCTCTCGGGGCTTTTGGAGAGCTTTTCCTGCGTCCTACCAAAGCAGGGCCTCTGGTCTCCGTAATCTCTTGGGCGCTTTCTGCTTCTGAGGTCGTTATCTTTAAATCTGTGCGATGAGTAAACAGAATCATAAACAGGTCTGAGCTTATCAAGCTTTGAAATGTGAATGGACTTAAAAATAACCAAACTGGCCAGTGGTAGTTAAGACATGGTAGAAAGAATAATACAATATTTAACAATTATTATTAATCAACATTACCTAAATTTTGAGAGGAAGATATTGGGTAAGGAAGAAGAGAGAGGCTGGTTCGTGACATAATAGGGAGTTCATCTTATAAATACCTTAGGTATATTGATGGAGACAATGATTGACCCATATTTCATTACAAACTTTTTGTAAACTTTTCTATATTCATATATTTCTATATATGACAGGTGCTATCAGAATCGCCTCGCGATTTCTTTATCTCACCTTTTCTCTCTGAAGTTTTATTTTGCTTTATTTCTCTGCAGGACGATGGCCTTCCAGAGAATGAACATCAGCTCTCAGTAGCTGGGAAGATAAAGAAGCATTTCAACACAGGCCCTAAACCGAACAGCACAGCAGCTGGAGTTTCTGTCATAGCAGTAAGCATCTGAAATACACAGCCGAAACACTTGAATTTATGTGCCCCCAAGACAGTGTGTGTTTAGGACATGCCACCAAAAGAAACCGGAGAGGGTTAATGTTTAGATAATTCTAGTGTTTAATTACTATAAACGTAGCTAGGCTGGTGTTCTGCACAATTTCGCCATTGATTCTCCTTGTGAGTCACATTGTTATTTAACAGCCCTAGGAGATATAACTGTACACACATTTCCACATTTTACCAGAAGATCAGTGGACCTAACTCCACTGGAGATTCAACAATTTGAACTATGGGATCATGACATTTTACTTGGCAGCATAATCATCACATTTATTGAGGCCACACAGAGGTTGTCGTAGAAGGACAGCAGCACTTTAAAATGGAAATTACTTCAAAAGTGTAACAGAAAATCTGTGCGGCAGCCTAAGCTTCTCTTCTCTGAAGACATCGAAGAGAGCTGTGATGCCTCACTGCTGCCTTCGTAGCTGATATGAGACTGGCCACTTCAGATTCACCCGAGCAGCCGCGTTTTATTGTACTGCCCCACGCAAGCTGCTTCCCTTTAGGCAGGAGGAGAAGGACTTAATTGGGTAAAGACTTAACAGAGCTCCTTGCTGCCTTCTGTCATGTTGCAGTTCCAGTCTAGGCCTTCCAGGTTAGACCGTGTCGGAGCTTCTGAAACCAAGCTTGACCAAACTTTTGACCAAGCTGTACTGAGGTTTCAGTGGCATCCTCAGTGTAGCATACATCGCATATGTTCGTATTTTTTCCCCAAAGATGAACATGTGTATTTGATATACATGCACACAGAATATATTCAGTGTATTTTGGAATTATTCATATGCCATTGAAGAGTAACATGCACATCCTTCACACTTTTTGATACATCTGCCTGTGTTTGTAAGCTTTTCTTTATTACTCATGGTAATGTTAACGCTCCAAATAGTCACTAAAAATAAGTGACACGTTAAACATAACCATTCCCATATCAGATTACTCAGTGTTCATTCCCAGCTTCCATAAATTGCAGGTGGTGTGACTGCACATGTACACTTTCTTGTACTGTTTCCACTTTCATGTTTCTCAGCTCAGCCCCTCCAGTGGTGAGTTAAATCAGCGTGAAGTAAACTCAGCTCAGCACATGCAATCTGGCTCACAGGTGTGAACTCTTTGTGCAGCAAAACGGATACTCTCTCAAAGTTACTTGGTATAAGTACTTAAAATTTCAAGCTGTGCCTCTCATATTTTTTCTTTCCAACCCTGAACGTCCTCAACATGGAAGCAAGTTGTTCTTCATGCTTTTCCTAGATTTTCTCAGTCATCAGCTAACATAGTCAGCATTTCTTTATTTTCATTTTTAAGCAATAATACTGCAACAGCTCTCCCACAACTAAAACATCACATACCCATTGCTCATCTGAAATGCAGGTATGTTCTGTATAGACTAGCTGAAACCATGTTCCTTTCGAATGGACTGCCAGCACGCTTGTCCATGAGAATTACTGCTCAGATCCTCCATGCTAATGACTTCAAAGCTTAAAAGCGAGAAATGATGCCTCTGTCCTCATCCATCCCTCGCCTCCTTTATGTTTTTAATTTCCCCACCCTCCTCTTTTTTTTCTTTGCCCCAGCTGCTCTGCTTAGGAATTGTTTACAGCAGTTTGACACTTGAGTAATGAAAAAGGCACTGTAGTGAATCTTTCCACTGCAAAACTTTATACATTAGAAAAAAAAAAGTATATGTTTAATTATATTTTTAATGGCTTTTATTTATTTTTTAGTGTTTGGAAATTTAACAGATTATTTTTAGTGATCATCTCTATGGGTGAAGATCATACTTTGGCACGATTAACCCTGCAACTTGGCCTATAAAGTAGAAATGTTTAGAATATTTTTATAAAATTCAGAAGGTGGTTTGATTAGCTTGTGTCAATTATTTTCTAAAAACTTGGAAGAGGTGGGGAAGTACAGGCCTTTTTAGTGTTTTGGTAATGTTCCAGAAAGCTAGGTAATTTTGATTTTAAGAATAAATTGCCTTCATTTTCTTCAAAACTAATTTAATAAGTAAAATAAAGCCAAAAGCAAAACAACAAAGCCTTTAATAGTAGTTTCTGCATTTGAAAGCATACTTAATATACATTTGACATGGATGTCATCAGGGTTTTATGTTTGGGAGTCTTCCTTTAACTGTGCAATCTCAAATATCATAGAAGTAAATCTTATTAACAAAGACTGCTCTACATTTAGAACTTTCAAAGTATGTACAGATGCTGTAACATATTGTTCAGCACTAAAGATGTGCACTGAGTGTATTTTCTAAAAAAATACTGGTTTATTGTGCCTGCCTGTATGTTTACTGTAACTTTTTGAGAGAGTGCTTGTGTATATAATATAGAGATGCCTTCTATATATTATATAACACATCTGTGTCTGCGTGTGTGTTTGTGAAAATGTGTTAATATGTGCATATATTTATATAGCTTACTTAATAGTATAAAAGATAAATATTAGCATTATTTTGAGTTTTATAACTCTGTTTGTGTACAGAGATAGCTGCTGTGGTATTTAGTACTTAATTTGTCCTCACACTGGTATGATATTATATGCCTGTTTTCTTTGGTGGTAAGAAGTAACACACCTCAAAGATCTCAAGCAGTATTTATCATATGCACCAATTAAAACTATAATATGAAAACTGAGTTCCTAAAGATGTGTTTGCGGTCAGCTTGACTGGGAGGATGTTTGAAGCCACGTGTATTTTACATACGGCTACTGTGGCTACTGCTTCCTTCAGCCATGTCCAAGTACATTTTATTGACTCCTTTGGTTCAGCCTTAGGTCTGCTTTGCTGATGTGGTAATCCTCAGTAAAAGTCGTGTCTGACCAATCAGGGCAGAGACATCCTACAAGTTCTTGTGCGTGTGTCCAGACTTCAAGTTTGTCCACGTTTGAAAGGATTTGTCAGTTTGGACAAACTACGATAACGAATGTGTTGTGTATGCCTAGCAAAGTAGTTCCTTTGCTGATGTAGCAGAAGATATTCCCTCAAACAAAATTAACTATGCAGGCAAAGAGACTTTTCTGTTGATACATTAATACATCATTAAAAGTTCTGCCAGCATAACTATGTCAGCTGGGAAAAAATTCCCTTAAACGAACATAGCTTTGCCAGCAAAATTTTAATTGGAGAGCTAGCTTTTAAAGCGGCAAGAGAATTAACAAGTCCCTAAAAAACACTGCTTGCGGATGGGAGGGTGCGTAGGAGAAAGATCACTTGACTTGCCCTGTTCTTAAACTCTTGTCATAGGCACTGACTGCCGCTCTCTGGAGCAGACACTGTGCCCCTCCGCTCCATGTCAGAATGGCCGCGGTACTGTTAAGCATGTGCCAAAATATTTGCAGGATCTGGTTTCTCATACAGCTTTCCAATAGGAACAGTATTTTGTAGTTCCATGATGGTGTTTCTAAAAGATACTGCACTAAAAACATAAACCCAGACTTTTACTAAATAGTATTGTTAAAATTTGGGGATAGATTTTTCCCTTCACTTCTGCAGGGATGTCATCCCTTTTCTTTTCCTCTGGCCACAAAACAGTACCCTGTGGCCGTGCCCTCTGGGCTTTAGTGACAGTGGCTAAAGTGACCAGGAGCCAGAATCATTTTTTAAGAATGCTTCTGCAATCCAGAGGTGTGCTGTACTCCCTTGTATGAACCCAGCATTGTTTAGTTTGTGTTCTTGTCTGAAGTGTTAAAGCTTTGCCTGTATGTTGTCACTTTTGTGCTCGTATTTTTGCCATTGTTAAGACAGAGGAAAAGACTAATGATAATCTTCTGGGTGGGTCGTTGCCCTGCGTTCTGCCGATTTTAAAATAAAATTACAGATGCCACAGTGGCATTTTTAGCGGCGGGATTTCTTGGGCGGTGTGGAAGAGAAGCCAAGTTTAGACTGTGAGTTTTGCTTGGCTTAAAGATGAACCCGTGCCTCTGCTATCACTTCCCATCTCCTGTCCGTGTCGTCTGGGGATCATCGTCCACCGCCAGCTTTCTCACGGCAGGGCTTCCACACCCACGAAATTGGTTCGGCTCGTGTTAGGAAGCAACTCTCCCCATTTTCTCTACATTACTTTTTAGCTATTCGCTTGGGGGGCGATATTTTTTATCTGCTTTTGAAGACATCCCTTTTGTGTATTTTATGTGCAGCGTACTGGGAAGCCAGTAGATGGCAATAGTAGACCAGTGTAGTTAAGCCAACAGAAAATTAACTCTAGGTACAAGGTTCTCATGGTTTTAAACAGGAAACGTCCTTTAAATAATTCTAAATAAGATGAAAGCGGCATTGTTTTAACAAAATGGAATAAATTATTAAATTCCACACTTGCAGGGGAGTCATCAAGAAAAATTTAAATTTGCAGTTAGCTCCTAGCTACCCTTGAAGTGGTTGGTAACTGGAAATGTGTTGAACTGCTTTTCTGAATTTAAAATTAGAAACTGTCATCAGTATTGGAAATATATGCCACGCTCTTATTGAAGCACAAAATGGCCTTTTCTCTTTATAGGGCAAAATGTGAAAATCATCGCAACTAACAATTCTAAAGCGGGCAGAGTGTCTCCCTCAAGATATTTTCCCCTAAAATTTTATTTAACTCGGCTAAATGATGTCTCCACCGTCTGTTAGTGCAGCACAGAAGGCTTAGAGAAAACAACACATTTTCTTTGTTCCTATGCACATGATTCTGCTAATGATAAACTAAACTTAAAAGATCTGTATTCCTTAAGTAATATCACGAGCACACTTTCCTGGACACAATGTTAAGTTCATTTCCATTTTGACTTTAATTGGTGCAATTTTAAACTGAATAGTTTTGTACTGTTATCTTTTTGAGCATGAGGTGTAAGCTGAAATGATAAACAATGTTATTCATGGCTCTGAGTAGTCCTACTCTCCAAGGTTAACGCATTTTTAGAAATGAATTACCATGATTGATGGGGTATCAAAACCTGATTCTTTTCATCTTTACACATTCCATGATTATGAAGCAGTCTAATTTAAGCCTTGTGTAGTCTGTCTAGCCTGCTCCTTGTGATGGTTGCACTGCATTTTTTTTTTCTTTTTAAATTATTAAACCTCTCAGTTTAATTGCAAAAGATAATTTTCCATTACTGGTATGTGCAACTTAAAAGGGCACTTCTGTCTTTGGAGGTAACAAGATATTTGTCAGACTTTCAAATGAATGCATTATGCATTAAGTAACCTATTTCACAAACTCCATTTTAGCTTGAATAAATTGGCTTCTAATTTAGCAAGACCGAATCTAGAGTTAGTATCTTTTTCTTCTTTTATTTCTTTACTTTTTTTTTCTTTTTCGTCTCTGGTACGTAGCTCTAGGATGTTAGATAAGTGCCTTCTGAAAGTGAAAACAGTAAATATGCACTAAATAAGGAACAGCTTGCTCTGGAGTCTGAATTCTTTAGCCTAATGTCGATCCACTGAGTTGCCCCGTTTCTCTCTGCTCAGCTGGACCACGGGTTTACCATCAAGAGATCAGGGTCTTTGGACTACTACCAACAACCAGGAATGTATTGGATAAGGTATGAGATGGTGCAGCGCCAACAGTCAGTGTTTCCATGGCAACGTGCTGGCAGTCTCCATTAACCAGTTCCTTCAGTGGATAAACATGCTTTTTGATTTGTTATCCGGTCCATATGCTGCTTTATCAGTTTCGTTTTAATCTTGATTGAGATGCCACACCCCCTCATTCCCTTTCTTCACCATCCCTCACACCCACATCGCCAGCTTTCTCTCCATCGCACATGCTCAGTATCGATTCCCCTATAGTTAAAAGGACAGTGTATATAGAAAATCTACTAGATATGCTGAAGTACGCACCCTCCCCCTCCCTATTGCTTGTTAAGGCATCTGCTTCCCCTGCGCTCCTGGTTGGAAACACACGGAGCAGCAACAGGCTCTCAGCATATATTTTCCTCTTTTTCCATGCGAGATGTGGAGCTATATACTGTCATTTTAAACCCACTAAACACAATCCTTACCTTAGATTGAACAATGCATTTATATAACACGGTTCGTAGAAACTCTCCCAAGTTCAATGAAATACAATGCATTGTATGTGCTGGTAAGCTTGTGTTTCTAACAATGCATTCTTTCTCTTTTCTTTTTAAGACCCTTCCGATACCTATTTGTTTTGATTTGATTTTTTTAAATATTGCATGAGTCTTTTGAATATATTTTTCTTCATCGTGTAACTGTGCCAGGGTTGTCGTTAGCTGGCTTAACCTGTATGATCAAATGGGGCTCTGGGCGGGAGGGGGTTATTCTGGAGTGGGGGCAAGGAGGGATCCAGGTCTGATAGCCCACGCGAGGCCCGCGCAGCTCCTCAATCAATCCAGAGCCCTGGAGTTCCCATCAAGTGGTTATTTGCTGGCTTTTTTCCTTCTTATTACTCACGAGACCCGCGTTTTGATAGCTGGAGAAATCTTTGTAAGTTTCTTGCGAAACCTGCGTTTTTCTAACGCTGCAGTGTTTAAAAGCTCGTCTGTGAGGTATTTGGAAAAACTCAGCAAATTAACCGCGTTAGTGAAACAGCAGAGATGGTCACTGCGAGTGTTTGCAGTGAAGTAAAACTCCCACCCTGGATCGTTTCACCGAGTGCATGGATCGGGCCACAGCACGTAAAACCTAGCAGTCCCCTGAGCGCACACTGAGGGTGAAGTAGATTCTGATATGGATGTTCTGGGGTCAGGAAAAACAAAGATAATCCTATTTTTCAGGCAAAAAGTAGAAAAGTCGTTCCCAACCATCAGCTGAACGCTGGCTAGCGAGAATTGAGAAACTCTTCCACTCCAAGGGCTGACGTGTGCAGCAGAACCTCTAATTCCAGCCTATCGCTCTCGCGTCGGTGGCTTTACGCCTACATCGACCTGCGAGGACGTAGCAAAACCGGCTTGGTTTATTTTGTCTTGTCACTTGGGATCCTGCTCCATAGGTTCCAGCCCTGTGAGGCGGCCGAGAGCCGGCAGCACGGCGTCTGTGCTTTTTGGTTTTGGAGAAGGGGAGAATGGGGCCTGAGTGCCCGGCTTTAGCTGAGTGTGGGTTTGATAGTATTAGAGGAATTTTTCTTTTCTGCTTACGAAGGAGAGATGGCATTTTGTGTCAAGCAGGACTTTGTCAAATAGTTGCAAATTTAATGCCTCCTCTGTAAAATGGGGGAAAGCGCCCATGAGCTTTGTCTTCCTGGAGTTTAATTGCTATCCGTGATCAGTTTACACTCCTTCTCTGCTTTACTATTTCTATTTTATGCCAAAAAAAAAACCCCAAACAACAAAACTGTCTTTCCATTTGCTACACACAATGCTTGGATCTTCTAAAACCCCAGCTTCAGGGGGAGCAGACCACCAGAAAGAGGAGCCTGTGATAAAAGCGAGCATCCCCTCTCAGACTGGCCTTGACTCAGTTTAACTGCATAGCCCAGATTTTGAAACAAACCATATGCGGTTTGAGAAAGTAGGGGGGGAGGACTAATTCTGCAACTTGGTAAATAAATAAACGCTATAAAAAAAAAAAAAAAGGCCATTTGACTGAAGCACTAGTAATGGCTGCCATCAGCATACAAAATGACACATCCCTGAATAATGGGCTGGAGCAGATGGGCGATAATCTCCCTTATTCATACATAAACTGCTCTGTTTTCCAGCTGGGGGCAGTAACAACAATGTTTGTAATTAGTGCTTTCTAAACAGGGCACCTAGTGTGGAAAGGCAAATTGGGAGAGCAAGGCTCCTAGGTGTAGATGCTTAATTAGGAAATGCTGTAACAGGGGTACCTCCGAACAAGCACTGCCCTGTGTTTGGTCCTCTTTCATCTCCAAGAAACAAGCAACTGCTGTAGTGACCAACATTTCAGTCTAAATAAAACCATTTCGATGGAGCAAGTGTTTACTTTTTAGTAGGGCAAATGCAAAGCATATGAAAAGGTTCATCAATTCCCATCTATAAAACAGTTAATTTGTCACAGGCCCATGAAAATTAACCTGAATTCACAAGTACAAGGAAAAATGAAAACAGGTCCCAAGGAAAAAGTAATGCTCCCTTTGTTAGCGTTAAACTATTAATTTCTTCTCCACTCCTTTGATCGTTTTCATCCATAGTTTCTAGCAGTCTTTTAAATATCTTTTTAAATAGTTGCCCCTTCAATCAGCCAGAAAACACTTTCCTCTCTCTGCCTAAAAGAATTCCCTATTCAAAGTGTCTCAAAGTCCTAATTTTCCGAGCAGTCATTCTGCATCCTGTCTTACTCCCTTTCAGTAGGATATTATGTGCAAAAGTGACGTGACTTTTTTGAGGTACTAGAATACGACAAACCTCGTGTACAGTACAGTAATAGTTATTGTAGCAGGTATGAGATGTAAGGCCTGGAAAATCTTACAGTGTTCCTTGAATATGAGGAACAGAAAAAACACAGGGACCAAATCAGTAAGGTCATTTGGACCCCAGACTGATAGATGTTTTAAAAGCAGCCCACCTAATGCTGTCGGGACGTCAGCCCTGCAGTCAGAAGTGCAGAAGAGGCCAAAGCAGCGTCAGTAGGGGACGAGACCTGGAGGTCCCAGTTAAACCCCTGCAGTCTGCACTGCCCCACAGCTGGTGAAACCTTGGTTGTTCTTGGTAGCCAGGAAAGCCAGCCTTGGTGCGGGTGGGTAATTAATGCCGGTGGTGCAATCTCATCTTCATTCACCCCAGATTACCAATGTCAACTCAAGTTGAAGACAGCCAAGATCACCCATCTCTAAGCAGAGGTACTATTATTTGGGATTTCTTTTTCTTTTCTCCAAAGGCAGCCCATTCTCTGATAGATCTCTTTGTAAAAGGGTTAAAGCCAATACATTCAGCTTTTATAATTTCCCTCTACTGGAACTTAGCAACAGTGACCACAACAAATCCAAATGGCACCCGCATTGTCCTTCAGATATATCATAACTGATAGATTTACTTTCTTATAAGGAACTTTTCTTGAAGATGTACTTAACTGAGGCTTTTAACAGTTTGTGTGACTCCAGTTTTCTGGCTTTATTGTAACTGAGCCAGAATATTAAGAGTGAAAGTATTTCAAGCCTTCTCTTCAGCCCCAAGTGTTGCAGTGTTGGGTCCATAGCCTTCTTCAGGTGCTTTACCTGTTCCTCCTAATGGCAGCACATTCTGAAGGCAATGCTTTGCATAACTAACTTACCAATGTTTTCTTCGACCCTGAATTTCCTTACTGGTTCTGGTTTATGTCTTAATCTTAACGTTATTTTAATCTGCTACTGACAGAATGGCCTGAATTTTCTGCCTTTTCTGGGCTGATTCAGAATACCAAGGGAGCACCAGAGTGGTTGTATCTAACGTAAAATGTTAGTAGAAAAAATTAGTATATGTAGTATTAACAACAAGATTAGTATAAAATATTAGCGTACATTATTTTCTAGATATCCACAGACACTATATAAAAGCTAAAGGAGCAAAATAAAACCCAGGAAATGTATGGAAAAGTCATTAATGATCTTATCTATGTAATGACAATAGCAAGGAGATGAGTTACATTGGATGCTTAATGAAATCATCAATCCAGTCAATACTGAATTCGTAAAATACTGGATTTTTAAAATACAGTTCTTACTGTCACAGTTTAAAAAGTATCAGACCAGCTCATTTGAAAAGCCGTAGTTCCATCCTCTGTGTTTGGTTCCTTATTCCCATTACTTTGCATCTGTCGGGTTACTTACACCTGTCCCAAGTGGATACAATACACTTTCAAGTCAAAAGTTGCAGCCAGACGTCTTGGCAATGGGACAAGGAACTTGGGAATCAGGCTTGCTATCTGTAGAGTGCCATTTTTAATACCATAAAATCCTCTGTAAACTGAATATTGGTAAAAATGGGCAAACATCTAAACTCATTTAAAATCTCTTCTCCTGCTCTTTGACTTAGAAAACCACAACTGATTTACAAACTATAAATAAAATTCACCCATGCAAACAACTTGGCACTAAGACTCTTCCACGTGTAATTGAAACCAGCTGAGGAATCGTGTCTCTAAAAAGGGGGGATGTCAAAGAGTAAACACAAACTTAAATATAGCAATATGGATTCAGCAGTTATATGTGTAGAATACTTGTCTTTGTATTCACTCACCAATATAGTACAAAGCATACATCAAATTGATTTGGTTTTCTTTCTTTTTTAGTTTCATTGTAGCTAAATTTCATGCCAGAAGTTACATGGTGCGCTAAAGCACTGGCCTTTTGTATTTGGAGGTCTAGGTTCAAATCCACTCGATTAATTTGTCCCCTCGATGTGGTCATTTGCACGTCTCCAAATCACCGTGTAACTTGACTTAGTTATAGCTTGTGCCTGAGGGGCTAAAAATAACATGTGTCTTTCACTCCTGGACTGAGGTGCATTGCTAAGTTTTAAGTACTCTCCAAAAAGTGTCTTGAATCATGAATCAATCACACACATATATATATATATATATATATATATTTATATATATATATATAACCTGAGAAACCCATGGAAAAAATAAAAAAAGGTCAGACTGAAGGGCTGCCTGGCTCGAGCCACGAGCTTTGTTTAATGGTCGTTTTTACAGTAAGGAAACCTGCCTTTACATATCTCAACATATCGAGGTCACTAGCCAGAAGCTTAAGGAAATAAGGTAAAAATACCTAGCTGTGAACATTTAGATATGTGCATACACATACGTGTATATAAAAGAATGCACTGGAAGAAAAATACCAGTATTTCAATACGTATGTCCAGGTAATTCCACACACTAAACAAAGCATCATGAAAATTGCAAACAAATTGCAAATATGCTCCTGCAGAATGAAAGCGAGTGAAGGGAAGGGTTTCTTGGATTAATGCGTGAACAGCTGCATCCCCAGTTCAGTCTCCTGGCTGGTATGAATAATGGATGGGCTAAGAGGCAAAATGCACAATAATGTTCTTTTATTAATGAAATGAATATATATCTATATTTGGTGGCCAGCAGTAAATTAAGACAAGTGAAAAGAAAAACAGTCACTGCTCGCATTCATAAAATGCAGTTACTTCAATCCAGTAATTACTGACCTGAGAGAAAATATC
The DNA here is from genome assembly GCF_947461875.1 of Haliaeetus albicilla. NCBI lineage: Eukaryota > Metazoa > Chordata > Aves > Accipitriformes > Accipitridae > Haliaeetus > Haliaeetus albicilla. The sequence continues at coordinate 1,848,889 of NC_091502.1, forward strand.
ACCACACAGCTAAAATAAGGTGCTTCCCACTGCAAATCCAACATATATATCAAAGCAGTTGTAGTTTTTGAATGTCTGTTCATAAACACAGAGTTCAACATTTTCCAAGATAAAAAATTAATTTGTATGGCTCAGGAGTCCTGCAACATCAAGAGGCAGAAATCAGGATGAAGGCACTCCCTATGGAAAATCCTGGAAAAATGCTAACCGCACCTTAGTATATAGGTGACAGAAACAATGATTTTAAAATGATGCTCCATTACTTCAAATTAAATGCATTTCCAAAAATGGCTTGTTAACCATTTGGTACTGGGTGTCAGGATTACTAAATGCTGATGCAAAATACATTAGTGCTTAATGAAGTGCTTCAGACCCATCAGCACCAAACTATTAGAGGCAATCCACTTATCTGCTGCTGGATAAGAAGCTCTACATTTCCTCATATGGATTGTAGGAGGACAGCCACATATCTTAAATAAGAACACTATCCTTACACTTTAGTTGCCATTACTATCATATAGTGCTCCCAAGTTCTCACCCTCTCACCTCGAGCCAGGAAGAAAAAAAGTCAAAATGTGATAATGAAAATCTGGGATTTGCAGCCCTGTGAAGCATAAGTGCACTTCAGATCCTCTTATTACTTATCGAAAGAGTAGCTTAAAGTAGAAATGCCCTGGAAATCCATAATGGACTGGTTCATGCACCAGCGAACCACCCAGCTGAATGGTAGATGAAATAATACATTTATTAAACTGAGGCAATGTATATAAGAGGCCTTTGTTACAAAAAGAGTAATAATAATAATGAAAAAGCTGATTTTTTGAATATGCCCACGTGCACAAGAGGGTACAGTAGGTGAAAATTGCACTTACAAAATACTGTGTACAATTTTTGTATTTGTACAAAATACAAAATACGTGCAGCCAATACTCAAATGTATCTTACCATCTCCTCTGCATTCCAAAGCATTAATCTATCATATTTTGAAATTCTTTAGAGGTAAAAAATAACCGTGACTTCATTAAATGAAGTAGCATTTCTGCAGAATGCAGAGTGGCAATACCGTCTGGCAGGGCATGAGACACTGGAAGTGCAAAATGTCATCACGATATTGGGCGGAATAAGCCCGGCCTTGCAGGTTCTCTAGGGCTTGCGAGTGCTCTGTCTGTGGCCAGAGGTGACCCATTTTGTGGTTCTGACATGTTAAACACTGTACGTTAGAATATGACCTGTGTATTTTTGCTTTTGCTATATAAATACTCCCTTCTTTGGCTCTCTGTGACTTTATACATTTTTATTCAATAAGCTATTTGGGTGAGAAAAGCTCTGAATGTCTCTCAGCCCAGGAGAGTAACCACAATAATGCCCCTGAGTCTACAAGCATGTCTTTGCAAAGACTGATTAGATCAAATTGAGGGGAGACTTTGGATAAAAATGTAAAGAAAAACATAGTCTCAAAATACCTCAGGAAGTTTCTGAAGGGTTAGGCAGCCAGAAATATTTGCTCCTACAAACTACAGCATAAGGTGCTGGATTAAGTAAGATCATCGGGGGTTTTTTGCTTAACATTTTTTATTATTGAGGCAGGAAGTGCCTTTATGTATATTTAAACAAATACATTTAAACAAAAGCCCCCAAAGCTTCCGCAACAATAGTAGAAAACTAGTATCTTGGGGCTTATTTTTTAAAGATGTCTTTAAAAAGATGTCCTGATATTTAATTATCTAACTAGTTTTGCAGTTTTAGAATTTCATCCTTTAAAAGAAGCAATATCCTAGGCTGAGTTTCAAAACCAGTCTTTTATTCAAGAGTATTCTCTTCTGTGTAACTTATCTAATTTTAAATACCTTCAGTTTTTACATATACATTTACCATTCTCATGTAGCAGGTTTTAAAAATAAATGTTGAATTTAATACAAGTATTTTAATTTATTTGACCAGAAATGTTTAACTTTCTCAGAGGAGAGTATCTATTACCACAGGATGATGTGATGTGGTTTAAACTTGAAGTAAATGCTTATTTCCTGTAAGCATAAAAATTTTTTTAAATGGAAATCTGTATTTTATAGAATGGTAATATATGCCATTCTTTTCAATTTTCACACAGAATTACATACTGTATGCAGTATATTCATTGTGTGTAAAAGATTTAGGTATTCTTCTGTTTCACATTAAAAAATAATCAAAAACTGAATTGGTTCAAGGCTAAGAAACGTAAAAGGCATTGAAAATACTAATTAGAGCTCTTAAGCAAAAGATTAGCAGTAAACAAAGAAATTCTCAGCAGATGAGAAGTGTTGGATTTTGTAGCAATTATTATTTAAAATACGGGGATGAACTTATTGAAGTTAATTATTTAACCCCTTTAAAGTAGTGCTACATAGGTTCTAGACACAAAAATAATAGTTCAGCAATTTAGCCTAACTAAATCCATTTGCTATAGTAGCTCTGTACTCTTGTCCATCTTTCTGTCTCCGTTACATCATTATTGAATGCTGATTGCATTATTTTAGAGCATGGATTGCTATAATGCTATTCTGCACCAGCATGATGGATTTAGTTTTCATTTTGTTCTCAAAAATATGTTGGCTATAAATACATCTCTGCTCTCCTATGAGGCTCACACTATAACTGGTAAATTTTCCAGAGAAATCAGTCATGTATATCTCAAGAGAAAACAATAAATCCTTTGAAGCAGAATAACCTTTTGGCTGCATTCTTTTAAAAGGAGATTTTCATACTAGGGAGAAATTTTACAAGCCTTAGCAGTTAAACCTATTCAGTTCTCAAAGTTATCTTTGCCTCCAGTGCCATGATCAGCTATTTGTTTGCAATTTGTATGTCATCTGACTAGCCACCTGCCTTTTCCCATTTTGCTTTTTCCAAAAAAATCACGGGCCATGTTTTAAGAAGGCAGCCCTGCTTCAGAAGGCAGTTAACTATGTGTCAAAGTGCTCTTGCTGAATCAAGGCCATCCTGCTGAACTTGTAATTTTACAGGGACTGCAGTTTAATACCCCATAATCGAGAAGACAGCGAAACCCAGTCCCATGCTTGAAATCATTAGTCAGACTTGGGCTGCCCTTACCTGGGTTGCAGTTTCACCTTGTAAATGTGCCAGAAGAGCAGAAAAAAAAGATGTGGCTAGAAGTTACAGCCATCTTATTAAGACTTGCATTCTCAATAGTGGCAGAAACTGATCAAAAAATGAAGCCCATCACGTAAACGTTCTTCTTTCCCAGTCCTAGATAGTCTAGATAGACCTAGATAAGATCAGCAGGGTATTTCGTTCACTAGACCTTGGTTAACGGGAGGAGACAGGGTGGTCAGGCTAAACGGGTCTTTCCGTCAGAGCTCTTCAGCGTTCTCCCTAAGAACATCCATTGAGCGGCATGAGGAGGTGTCAAAGAGCTGGGCTAGCTCCCTTCGGTGTTTGTTTTTCTCTCTTGTCTGACAACTTCATCACAATCCATCTTTGTTAGCCGATTGCACTGACTTGAACATGGGTGAGTGTGTATCAGCCTTCATTAGGTCAAATCACAGACGAGCGTACATCTCTGCCTTGCCTGTAGAAACAGATTTATCCTTTGAGAAGGGTGGGGGGAAGGTCAGTTGGTATCTGGCTTGAAATTTGAATCTATTAAAGGATGAAATTAATAGCATCCAGAAGTAGAACATATGGCATCCATATATATGGTACTGTATCTGCTGGATGATGTCACGCTACCTCTTAAGATTTGGGAAATGCACCTTTTAAGGCATTTAGCTATGTTGTGGGCTCACCCTTTCAGACCTGACTGAGACAGAACAGGTTTAATTTGGTCTGAACATTTATTATCCCTGGTATTTGCAGGCCACATAAAAACGCATGGTTTTCATTAGCTTTGCATTTCACACACAGCCTAATTTCATTTATTCTTATTTTATGCCCCTGCCAGACCACCGCTCTTGATAAGGAGAGGCAGGTTTTCCGACGAAGACGCAACCAGGATGTGAGGGGACGTTATAAGGCACAGCAAGCTCCACCTGAACTCAACTCCGAATCGGAAGACTATTCACCAAGTTCATCCGAGACTGTTCGCTCACCTAACTCACCCTTTTAATAAAACACTTTTACTCAAAAGTCTTGGCTTTAACCCTTTGAGATCCTGAAAATCCTTCAGAGCTGTGTGAAGTGATTACAGCTGATCTGTCCGGCAGTAAACGCTGGGATGGTGGAACACAAAAGGGTGCTCACAGAATCTTTGTAAGAATAATTTCCGAATTGATTGGAAAACTTGTTCTCTGTTTAGATTGCAACTTGCTGCTAATACGATCCTCAAAGGGTTAAGGCTGTTTTGCTTTTTTATTTAAAGATAGAAGCAGTGAATGTTTTCATCAGTGAAGCTAGGAACTGCAGTATGTAATTTTAGCACATGTTAACCCTCTGAGTAAATGATCAGCTTAAATCTTGACAACCCACATTAGGGCTTTATTCTGGCTTTTTTGCTTTTATACGCACATATCTTTTATAGTACCCTAAAGTTCCTTGCCTGTTTGTGGCCAAAACAATATCAAATGCACTATTGCTTAGGGGTTACAAATATAGGCTTTAAAAATGAAAATAAAATTAAACAAACGGTATCTTCTACAGCAGCTCGTTCTAAACCTGCATCGTACTTCCAGAGGGAGCGACTCTTGTTGGAGGATATTATGCAGGCTAAATGGGAAATTCAGTTTAGGGCAGCCTCATAGTTTACAGAGGATGACATGATGATGGCCACAAAAGGTTGCTTCCATATCGTTTGCTGCTAATGACAATGCAGAGTCCTGGGAAATGGCTTGAGGACAAGTTCTGTCATGTAATGGTATGTAATGATCTAGTTGAGAAGTTGCTGGTTCCTTTGCCTCACATTCAGAAATGTACAGGCATCCTCTCAGCGTGACCTGGTTATTCCGGGAGAGTCACTTTTAAAGATTAACATTGATGAGAATTACCCTTAAAATAGCTAGAGTACTTCTAAACTGGGGCAAATGCAAGTCATTTAATATATATATGTAAAGCCTAGACTGAATTAGCGAAAGTTTTGTCTTAGAATGGAGAAACTAAAAATGACTCACCAGTTCTATTTGTAATATTTAATAAAATGGGCATTTACACAGAGTATACATATTTCTGGTTTGTTAAAAGCTCAACACAGCATTATAGCATTTTATTTAACCTTTATCCGAAAGTTGGCTTCCACAGAAATATTACACTTTGTAGGCTTTTGCTTCAGATGTGATAATTTGAAAGAAAAATGATTATAAAATCACTCAGAATTTTCATTTGAATGAAAAAGGCAACTTCCAAAACCCTATTCTAAAATAAAAAACAACATTGTGAAATTTATACTTCCTCTTATTACTCATATAAAATGGAAGTTTCCCCCTCTAATATTGAAATTTTCTTACAGTGTTTTTAAAAACTCACATAAGTGTGTTCTCCCCTCTCTCTCCCCCCCCTTGCCCTTTTTCTCTATTTCTTTCTCCCTTTTTCTTTCATATCATACAGCTAGAAATACCAATATGCTGCCCAAAAAGATATGCAGACTTTTTTGATCTTGCTGGGAAGTATAAATAAATTTTGGAGGGACAGGGCAAGCTGCCCACAGTTCCATTCTGAGTTGTGTTTGCTGATGGAACTGTCCCTACGAGCAGTTGTGGCAGCAAATGTGTACCTGCAGCTTGTTGGAGCTAGCATAATGCTCTTTTGTATTTCTAGTTGGAAGTATTGTTTGAACTGTATTTCAAAAGCATTGAAATTCTTTTGTTCCTCCATCCTTTAAAGTGCATCTTTGATTGCCTTAGTCATGAAAATTTATATCTTAAAAGCTCTGAAGATTTTGAATACAGGAATTTCATCTTGTGAATCTTCACACAAGTGGTACAAGTATTTCATACAGAACGCTTTTAAATTCACCCAATGTTAATAATCTAGAAATGAGACATTTAGTCGAAACTAGGTCTCCAGACTTCCTTGGTAATACAGAGAGACGAGCATTTCCAGGTTTGGTTCATCTCACCTGTCATGGGCACGCATTTTAGGCAGGACTCATGCTTTGGTTCCCCTATTGCTCTCACTCCATTGACCGTAGAAGGAACTGCTGGTGGAAGCTTACCTCAGGCACCAAAATGCAGATTATGAGTTTAGTAGAATGAACCTCACGCGAAGTCGTCAGGAGACTCTGATCTCTGAACATACGTCCATGGGCAGGAGCCCTGTGCACGGCCTTGGTTACTCCTGTCTGGAACCTGAGTAACCCAAGTGACCCAAATAGGTGTCTCGTTGGAGAACTCCGCAGGGGCAAGAGGTGAAGGGATAAAGGAACTGCCATACCAAAGTTCTCGGATTTTAGGTTTTGGCAAAGAGCTGTGTCTGTGGCAGATCCTTGACCATGGCCATCCAACCCTAGAGGCGTTGCAGAGAGGAGACCTTCGGCAGACAGGGCACAGCCACTGCCGTTGTGATGTTAATGGTTGTAGTCTGGTAACATTTGGATAGGGCAGGGATTATTTTCCATAGGATCAACCCCTCAGCTAAACCACTTAACCTACCTCAATTTACAGTAGGTTGGGACCTGGCACGTTTTTCCAGCATTGCCCTTCTCACATTATATCACAGCCTTCCCTTTAGAAGAGATGCAGCTCGGCCATGTAAATGCAAGAGATACATTTGGTAATAAAAAAGTGTCCATTAATACCACGTGCTCCCTGACTGTTGGGGAAAATTTGGCAGTCTTAAAGCAAAGGCCAATGTTCATTCTTCTTAATTAGAGAGGGAAGTCAGGAGAAAAAAATAAATATAAAAATATGCTTACCTTATGCATGAGAAATATTATTGAAAAACCCATCTGGGATTTTCCTATCACCTTTGCTTTGCTTTGGAATACAGGGTTATCATTAAAATAAGATGTTTGGCTCCTTCATCTTACACCATCTTGTACTACTTAAAAAGTATGTAAAAATAATCCTAGGTCCTGAAAACCCTACTCATCCCCAACGTCTTATATGTTTCTGATCTTTCACTCATGTTTTATGAACATAACTATAAAAATATTTTTTTAAAGTTATTTTTAGGTCTGTGAGAGATTGGGTTTCAAATTGCTGATAGCCTCTTTTTAGGCTTCAAGGAAAGGTATCTGAATATTTAAACTGTTTTAAAAGAGTTTGCAATGATGGTTTTAAATATATCCATATATCCATATATATTTTTAAATATAACCATATATATGTATATATGTGGATGGTTTCATGGAAATAATAATGGTTCAGGCTTGTTTGGCAGCTACTGCCCTTTTTCTTGTCTAACCTCTGAATTCCAGGGGGTAAGTGAAGACAGAATATGTGGCCCTAAAAATACTTGAAACGCCAGTGAAAAAAAAAAGAAATAGGAGATAACAGACTACTTCTAATGTGATAATCTGGGAGAGCACATAGCACACTGTGGTCATTTTACTGTAATATATACCACTCCTTCTGACATCTTTCCTCATTTCCCTTTTGAATCATTGCATCGTATTGGTGCTAAATGTGACAACAATTGTTTTTTTTTAATGCTTATTACGTATACGAGGCCAACCTCCTCCCACCAAGCCTGTGCCTGTGTGGTGAGCTGAGACGGGTGGCCGTCGTGGTAGGCACCGTCCGTCCCCAGGGAGATGGAGAGGAACACTTCCAGTGGGTGATGCAGGTCATCTCGTACTTGGCTCTGGAGATGCCTGACAGTGTGAGCTTGGGAGAGCAGAACGGGGCCACTGCCAGCTTAATTCCTCTCGATTAAATGTAAGTGGAGGTAACGTGGACTCCAACCTAAGTGCAATATTCTAGTGAGCTTACATGCAGTAAGCAAACTTTGATGTGAAAATGTAGTACTGGTAGGTGATAGCAGAGGGTTAGTTAAAGGGTGCGGAGCTGGGCGTTGTCTCATCTAAGAGTTAAGCATCTAATCTAGGGCAATCGTCTAAACTCCCCTTATAGTTGCTAGAGACTGGCTTCTCTAGTGGATAAGTAAAATTCTAGGATGGATGAATTGCTCACCAGATGTGGTGCCTAGCCCAAATATATTTAGAACATGCTTTATTAAGTCATGACATATAAATTAATATTTCTGTAAGTTACAATTTTCATAGCATTAGTGTACAAAAAAATCCAGAATACTATGGTTCTACTCAGAGGGTTAACAGAAAAGCACTAGGCATGCTGATTACATTGGTGTATCCAAACTGCTTTGCTTTTTTAGCCAGTGTTTGCTGATTTTTTCAGAAAATTCTTGAAAAATTTCAAGTTTGAAATAATTTAAGTGTTGTTGTTTAAGGAATTTCTATAACCAAATTAATCTTATTTTTAGCTTAACTTATCACAGGAATAATATGTATCATTGATGCAGTGTAAGTCTGTAGTTATCAATTTTATTAATTCCACAAGTGATTCCAGAAATCTCTCTTTTTTTAAGTACTTACTATAGAGCTTACAATGGTGGCATAGGTGACTGAGACTGTCTTTCTTATTGGTAAACAAACAATATTGTAATTTCAAGAAAGTCCTAAGAATCAGCTTTTCAGTTTGGTAGTGTACTAGTTAGGGGAAAGCTATCTCATGACATGCATTGTGTAAATCATCTTTGTAGATGAAGATTGTTCATATTAATGAACACATTCTTTTTCCTTGACATTGTAGCAGAAACTGTTTACTTGTTAATGAACAACCAATACATTAATTTGCTTCAGACTGTTAGAGGGGAAAGTGAGATTCCAGTCATTGACAATGTTATTGCTTTACAGTAGCCCTCATCTAATTTAAATGTGGTGCATACTACAATAAGCAAAGCCAAACCTGTGAATAAACTCCTGAAAAAGCCTGGTGGGTCTTTATTCAGTTGGGTGCTCGCATACAGTAGCGTGTGACAGCAGGAAGGCTTTCAAGAATTGTCGAAATGAAAGCGATATATCCACAAATAAGAGCTAAATTGCAATCCTTTCCCTATGGGGCATATATGTTTAAAAAGAAAAAAAAAAAAGAAAAGAAAAGAAAAATTGGCTCAGAGGTTTGCAGTGCTACTATATTACCACAGGGCGAGTACATTAAATCATTGTTATTTGCTAGCCTGGGGTATATGTTAGAAAATGGCATCTTTTTTATTTAGTTTAGATTGTGGGCAGGGAGAGCTTTCCTAATATTATTTCAGTGCCTGCTAGTGCTGCCATGGTTAAGGCTGTGTTAGTATTTCCATTATAAACTCTTAGTCTCAAAGGTTTTTAATTTGATCGTAAAAATTTGCTTCAGGCAGAAACTTGGCATACAATTTTTCAGCTCAGAGTGATTCTTTTCCTAAAATATGAGGGAAATCAGCTTGACCTCTTTGACATTTATTTTCTAAGTGTACACAAACATTCACACACACAGACACAAAGGCAGTTTTTATGCAGCTTATTTCAGATGTGTTACATTTTCAAGCATATCTCGCAGGTCTTAACTACAAAGGTGACAGCTCAGAACTTTTGGGCATTTAGAAAACCAGGGAGAAAACTCAGTGATCAAGAGCAAAAATGTTCCACATGTGGGAGAGTTTTATTTCAACGTGACAAGCATTTAAAGTTTGCGCAGTAACGGGTATGTATATACGCCCTGCTGAGTGCTCGTGTAATTCCTAAACCCATTAGTTTAAGTCATTCCACGTAGCAAATGCTAAATGTGAATATGCTGAATTTCCCTGTGAGACTGGGAGAAGAAGCAGTTTTGTCTTGTGTTTTAGAGTAGCACCATGGACAAAGCTGACGTTACACCAGCCAAAGGGTCCACGAAGAGAAGAATCAAAGGAACGTGTTTTCTCTTAAGGGGAAAAAAAATTGCCTGCATGAGACAGGGTTGAAAGCTCACACTGAATAAGAGAGGTATTAAAAGCAGTTTAAAAAGCCTAAGTATGGAATCGTTTGAAAACTATAAAAGTGCAAGGGAGCCACGCAGTGTAATGAATCCATCTGCGGAGCCAATCAGCTACTAATCTGGAGCAAATTTACAGCTACAAACAGGCATAATTAATATACAAATCAAACACACCCAGCAGCAGATGGAATTGAAATCCTAGTTCTTTTAGCAAACATAATGCAGACCTCTTCCTCATATATTCACTAAATGAGACCGTGTGTAGCTGTTTGAAGTAGTGTTACATACAGGCTAGTGGGGAAATTAGGTGTTTAAAAAATGACTGTAAATTAATTTTTTTTAATAGCAATTCTGCAGCATGCTTCTACCTTAATGGGTCCTTTTGGGAAATGACAGCTTTCAAAAAGTGATGTCTGTGCATTTTATACTTGTCTGCATATTTAGTTGGATAGCCCATGCCAAATAGCTTCAGTAAGAATTGAGTTGCTACGTTGAGGCTTCATGTAACTGCAGTTTTCTGCAGCAGGGTCCAGAGGAAGGAACAAAGCATCCACAAAATAAAGAGTTCATGGAATGACCCACCTGTAATGGAGATGTCTTCCTAATCCTTCTTCGTGATTGACTTGAGCGATGAGCCACAGTGCTCGGTCATTTCCAAAAGTGTTCACCCTACCTAGGTGGGTGGGGAGACGACACTGGAGAGAGTTGTGCCGTTTTCTTGGCATCTGCCTGCAGTGCTGCATTTTGTCAAGCCATGAGTAAATATTAGCTTGGGAAAATAACTGTTTATGCTAAATGACAGAGCTAGAAAAAAGCATATAGCTAGTGATTAGCCATGATAAATGTAGGCTGGCATTTGGAAGATGGTTTCCTACCAACTGATCAAACATTTTTGAGAGTTTTTTTGCAATGGAACCATTGGAGCCAAGAAACTCCAATTGAATTTGAGGTGGAACTTGATCTGTTGATGAGAAACTTTCTTCATGAGGTGTTTCTGATAGGTCCTCATATGTGTTTCCTGTTGTAGGTAGACATTGGACTCAGAAACCCAGAAGATAACTTTGTATTTCTATGTTCCTAACAGATTTTAAAGATAGTGATGAGTTATTCATACACATCTAATTTTAAGTGCCTAGAGAAAAAAGCAGTGATGAAAAAGAAGCCCAGCTTACTTGACTTGTCTAGAGTTACTCTCAAGAAGACCTGACATTACTACTATGACTGTTAATGCTGCTGCTGCTACTACTACCACCACCACCACTGACATTCAGAGGTAATTACTTTTTTTACCTGTGCATCTCTATTAGGTGCCTGGAATGCTTCAACATCTGCTAATAAGACCAGAAGGCTCTTATATGAATAAAAGCACCCAGAAATCTATTTTCTTTTCAAAAAGAATGCCCTCAGCTATTGAAGCTGGGGTGCATAATACGGTGAGAGTTTGAGGATTGGTAAGAGAGAATTTGGTAAATTGAGAGAGAGTGTAAGGTATAAATGCAATGGATCATATGTCCAAGGGAATTCCTGGTGCTGTACCTTGCAAAGGACAGTGATAGTTTTTTTTTTTTCTCTTCAGCAAATCTAAGCACATAGGAAAAGGCAAATAAACCTTTAAGATACGAACTTCTGACAATTTGGCATTCATCACGAATCTTAACTGGGTAGTCTTTGTGAAATTACTTCAGTGTAATAGGGAGTTAAAATTTAAGGTGGCTAACATCAGATCTCAACAACTTTTGCCATTGATAGTTCAGGGGTGGGAATAATCAAATTGACTGACTTATGCTAAAACCAGAAGTAGTTCAGAAGAGGCATTTTCAGAGAGAACCGATGTGAAAAAAGGAAGGGGGAGGACTCTTAAGTAATTCCCAGAGGTCAATTTATCACTGGCCATTTGTGCTGATCTTCAGTGTCTTATCTGAGGGAAAAAAAATTATTCAAACTGGTCCAAGGTTAAAGACATATTGGCTATAACTTATTTTTTATTTTATTAAGGAATTAATAATAACCTTTTATATTCTGCCTGAAAGAAAATTGATAAAGGATTAGTTGAGTGTGAAATTAAATTGCACTTTTCTCATGCATGCTAAAGAGCTATCTAAGGAAGTGGTGGCCTTTAAACAAGTTTCTAAATTATTTCAATTTAGAAAAATTTTCATTTCTTTCAAAAAGTAAGAAACTTAGGAATTGCTATGTGGTTTGAATGGCATAGATGAATCTTTAATTTTCAAGGTACTAATTAAATAATTTCTAGATGATACATATTCCTGCAAAAATAAGGAGGGAAGCCAAATGGCATTTTTCAAATCCTGCCATTTATGCTAATAAATGTAAATGAACAGAAACGAGATCTGATATTATCCCCGTAACTTATGAGCTAAGTTTTTAAGCTGTTGCTTAATTTTATGTAAAATATTTGCTCTAAAATGGTAATAAAAGAGTAGAAAAGGACAAGTCACTTAATACTTCAGCTCTAGTCTCAACTTCTAACAAGCTCATGTTTCCTGAGCAGAGAAGCATTACAATATATTTCAATTCAGTCATCACAAGCAAGCCACTAAGGACTTACATCCAGCTGCATTCCTGAGGAGCTGTGCACAGGCTTTAAAAATTAGTCATGCAGCCACATCCTAGTTTTCCCACATAAACCTCTGCACCAACGGGAGTCTTGATGAACATGATTATAAAAAAAAAAAAGCAGCAGCAACTATTCAAAAAATGCGCACTTCAGGTATTAATTTCCCAGCTCAGAAGGTGAGTTTGGATAAACGTATGGAAATCGAATATAGTTGTGGACTGACAGCCTTTGTATCTGGTGCGCTTCAACAGTATACATACCAACTCTCATGAGAAATGTCAATACTATTTTACAGTGGAAGCCTGCTAAATCCCACTAATGACTGGAAGTTTCATTGTAAATGGCTTGATTTGGGGAATTAGCAGGTGAATGAAGAAATACAATAAAAGACCAGAGGATAATGCATTGCATAGTGTACTTTTTCATTTGTTCTGACAATTGATTTAGTTTTAATTTCATACTTCATACATTACCAGCAAGTGTGCTGGAGTGTAAAAGCTACAAATAAGGAGTCTGAGTAATATGAGATCCCACCAGGGCTCTCTGATTATTTTTGTTGAAAGGCAGAAAAAGTGCTTTTTTATCTATGTTGATGAAAGCGTGTATTTTATCCTGCTCTCATTTACAAGTTAATAGTTGCTATTTAACAGCTGGTTCATGGAACGGTTCTTGATGCAGGAGATGATAGCTGCAAAACTACAGAGTCTGTCAGAAGATGTCTGTCTGTCTAGAAGGTGAATTTTTGTGTTCCCAGAGATTATAGACTGACAACAGGGTTATGGGCATGTGGTACTTTCCCTTTTGGACTCTTGTCTTCCCAAAGAGTGTGTCCCCCATCTTGCTGGCAGCACAAGTTTTTGGCATGCTGGAGTGGAGGCTAGTGATTTGTGAATGCCATAAACCTTCACGAACCTTCACGAACCTTCCCTGTCTTCAAACAAATCAGCCCCCTTCTTCTCTGCCCTCTTTCACACACCTCCAGCCCCTCCAGGCTACTTGCTTCTTTCTCCTTCCTACGCTCCCCTTCTCTCATGCGGTGCAAATGTTGTACATCCGCGTGGTAAAACCGATCAGGGAAACCGCTCCAGGGGCATAAAAACGTTCTACCCTGCATTAATTACCTGGTTCTGTGCACTGCTCCGATACACCAGCATGCAAGCGAAAAGGGTAAGAAAAAGTGACTGCTGCAGTGGGAAGATGGGGCTACTTTCAACAGCAGTTGTGACTTAAATTGTAAATGAAAGGAAGAGGTAAGGTCTAAAAAGTGTGTACTGTGTCTGTTGGGATCAAGTTCTACACTGTTGTTCTTTATATCTGTCTACACTGTTGTTCTTTATATCTGGATCTTTCAAAACATTTTTAATTTGAGTAAACTGAAAGAGTGGGGTGATCTGAAAAAATATTACTGTAACAAAAGAAGAAAGACTTGGAGGAAGTTGGGACATGATCATTTATGTTTAAACACTACATATGCTCAGTAAAACTGGGAGGCCGTGGAGAGGAGGCATCGTGTGTTGCCTTCAGACTGCCTATATGCTTTAGGTTTTTCCGATGCTTTCTAAAGAACAACGATGGAAGACACACACACAGAATCTATCTTGCCATCACTTGCCCAACGGTGGTGAATGACATCTAGCTTTATTATTTGTTGCCACTTAACCTTCAAGATGGGAAAAGGCAGTTGCTGGAAACCTTAATCCTCGACGCTGCCTGGGTTGTAGGTTTTTGCTCTGCCCCAGAGGCGCGCTGGCTGGGCAGCGTTTTCCACTTCTCATGGCGTAGGTAGAAGACTAAACCCCGTCCCGCTGCGCCCCAGCAGGCTGGCTTTGCACTGCTGGTCTCTGCCAGAAAATGCCAGCAGCCACGAGGCTGCTCTGCACCGTATGGGCATCAGCAGCTTCCGACGAGGTCAAAACTGATGGTGCCTTAAATACCATTTAGTCTGGCTAAATGAAAGCCGGTGAAATCCTCTTTTTGAAAGATGGTTGAGCCAATGATAATCATAAAAGGCACACTTCTGCAAAGGGACTGAAAAAATGCAGCTCTTGGGGTGCTGGTTTTTACCTCTGTACTGGCTGTGAGCAGGTGCCAGGCATCAGGCAGCAAACGGGGACCCTGTGGGCGGCTTGCGAATCAGTAGTAAGTGGTCATCACCAAGTCTTCCCTGGAAAGCAGATGGATATGCCGTTTGGGTTTTGCTTTCATTTTTCTAAACAGGAAACTTGTTCCCAACTCAAACTTGCCTCCCGTTACTTTTTTTCTGTTATGTTCAGGGAAATGGGACTTTGGAAACATTTTAAAAAAAAAAGATTAACAGCATTACATCAAAGAACTATCCAAATCTTATCGTGATTCTTCTGTTTGGGCAACAGGCAGATAAGGGAGACAGGATCTAAATTATGTCCAACTGCTCATTCTGAAGTACAGACATATTGCTCTCCAGGCAGAGAAATCATCTGAATGGAAACCTTGGTAATTCACTATTTATTTCCCTTCATGTAACATGGAACTTGATATTGTTATTTTATGTGCAATTGCCACATAGTCAAATCTATGGTACCGCAATGTTCCAGGACATCCCCCAAATTGATTTCTTTTTATACCAGCTCTAGATAGGAGAAACAAAATACACAGGTAGCAAATTTAATGAATGACACTAGAACTAGAAAGTTAAACTTTTAGCACTGAGAGAGTTGCCTGTTATCAGAGGTTGCTGGGTTTTTGATCAAAACCGTGTATTTGTATGTATTTGAACAGATACTGAACTTTGAAATATAGTAAGTTTAATTATGCAATGTAGTAAAAAAAAAAAGTCTTCTCTGGTCCAAGGCTTCTCAAATCACCTGCACAGCAAGAAATCAATTTATTCCTTTCTGTTAGACTCCTGAAAAGATAAATCCACTGACCCTGAAAATAGATCTCTCTTTATTCTTGGCCACATCCATAATCCTCCTTTCTTAATAGCTGAAAAGAAAGTCATAATTAATATGCCACTAGAGAGTTTTCATTATTTCTTCAGAATTACCTCTTAATTTGCTAGATTAGCCTGATTAAGTAATGAATTTGTCAGTTCCAGTTTTTCCTTAAGAATATGAAATATCTCATTTTTGACCAGGCGATGCTGAATTAAACTGCAACTGAGGAAGGCGTTTTGGCCTAGATTACTTTTGTTACAAATTCTTTAAAACCATTTTCTTAACGCACACCTAATTACTAGAGGCTGAGCGCCCCACAGGCCCTCTCGACCTGCAGGCTTTGCAGCCGCAGAGCTGGAAGCGGAGCACAGCGGCCGGGCGAGATGTTCCCCTGTGCCGAGAGCCGCGACGCAATGGGAGGAAGGTGGTGTAGACCACAATCCTGCTGCTATGGCACAGCAGTTCGGTTGTTTGCTGAAATGCTGGGTTGAAGTGCCGCTGAAGATGTGCAGTCACTCTCCTGCAGAAGTGGTCCCTTCCATTGGCTGGAGGAGGAGAAAATCCTGATTTTTTTTTTTTTTCCCCAAGGTAGGTGCAGTTTCCTGGGCATCAGTGGAGAACACCGTCCTGCCCTCACCAGTGTGTAGCTGAAAAGTTTTGTGTTGCTTCTGCATTTGTTTTTTTGAGAACTGTGGACTTTTCCCTTTGGTGTTTTTGTTGTTCTATAGAAAACGCCTGTGGGTAATTAATTATAATATTGTCTTCTAATTGTGAGTTTATAATGGATCACAAAGCATCATCCTCTCCTCTTTACATGTCAGGAGAAACTGATCTTTGTTCCCTGCAGTCTTTCCCATTTCACCCAAATGGATCAGTTAAGTAGCTAAGTCACTGACTGCATGTATTAATGTGCTCAGTAGCCTAATTTGTGTAAAATATGCGGTGGTTGCCATTAAAATGTCAACCTTTACCCCTTACAGCAGCTATACTTGGAAGGAAGACTCGTAGGTTCCTGCCTGCAACTTGAGGTTGATGGCACCATAATTGCCATAGGTGGAAATTTTCTGAGGCCATTGGAAAGGTTTAATGACCAGCTGCATGCCTGTATGGGAAAGCGGGCTGGCAGCAACCGCCTTGGTCTGCCCTGAGGCTGCTGAGGGTAAAACCCTGAGAGAGGCTGAGAACTCGGGCTGTCTTAGGAGCTGGAGCGGGATGGAGACTGGTATACATACATATATATAAAAAACTATAAATATATTTATTTTATATATATATATATATATATATAAAATGATAGATGGAGAAAGCCAAACCATGAATAACCACGTGGCACTGAAATTCCTAGAGACCAGGAGTTCACAAATCAAGAGAACATACCCCGTGAAAAGTGCTGAGCTGAAAAGGAGAGCACGAGAACCCCACACGCCGTGAACGGAGCAAAAGTTTCCAGATTGCAGGATTTCAGCGACTCACGACTGAAAAGGTTTGGTGGTGCCGGAGCTGGTGAGGGCTCTGTCTGCAGAGCATTTCACGCCGCACGAAGGTGCAAATGACGGCGCGATGGCGAAGCGCGATGGTGTAAGCGCAGGAGCGGTGAGCTGGCTCGCACCCACCGCGCCAGCCTGGGGGCAGGAGCTGTCTGTCCCAGCTCCCCGCTTTGAAGGACTAGACTTCGTGTTTTCTGCTTGATTCCCAAACCTGTGGATTTTGCTTTTAGGCCAAATGAAGAGGTGACGGCTGCTTTTGCTTTAAACCTCCTGTCCGTAGCTCTGATGTTTTGTCTGCGCTACAGGGTTGTGCTCTGCTCCGGGGAGACTCCACCGCAGCTGGCACGGGTGAAGCCCTGAAAAGCATCAAACGAATGAAGATTTTTAGAAGTAAAGCTCTAACGGCCTCCGGTAAGCACGTGCAACTCTCAGCATCCGGAAACTTTGCAACTTGCCCAAATCACGGGAGCAGCATGTGGCCTCTCTCTGACCCCAGCATCAGCTTAGTGGCCAATTTTATGTCCTCGCAGCAGAGCACGGAGGTACTAGAGCTCTTCAAAGAAACAACGGGAAAATGAGCTGTCAGTATGAACAGCCAAGGCCTATGTGATGGCCAAGATCTGGTTGGTTTGTTAATTTTTAGCTCGCCTGAGGTGTTCTTTAGAGAGGTGGTGGTCTGTGTGGAGGGGTGGCAGCCAGGTCCTCTGGGAGCAGCGCAGGCTGCTCCACTGAGCTGCGGAGCCCGCAGAAATGGGGAAAGTGCTGAAAACAGAGAGGAACAGACATGTGACGGTGATGGAAAGAGCATCTGGAGGAACAAAATGGGCTGGGTAGAGTTTGCTACAACCAAAAAGCCATGGACTTGGCTGAAGCGGAGGCTGAGGGAAAGGATCTGTCTGCAAGGACGCAATGGGCAGGGCGAGGTGAGGTAATAAATCCTTTTAATTTCTATTCTGTCTGGCATAATCACTCTGAGCTTAAAACAAGTTGGCTGGCCCTTGTGTTTGAAAATAGCCTATCTGGGTGGTTCAAGGTCTCCGTCTGGGGCCAGTTCCCGAAAAGAGTAAGTTTTGGTAGGGCCAGCTCAACTCTGCGCCTGACTTGAGACAGTGACGCTCAGGGAGACTAGTAATATGGAGAAGCAGTGAAACAAGATCACAAGAATTTGCAGGCAAACTGGCCAGACATTTCCATGTGAACACACAAAAGGCAGCAAGCTCCGAGCTGCCTGCTGTGCCACTCTCCCTCACCCAGCTCTTTCACTGGGACCCCAGGGCTGTGCGCTTACCGACCCAGTGATTGGGGTTACGCTGTAAATGAAGTAATAGAAATTTGGGCTAGGCAGAAAATTGAATGGGATAGCCAGAAACCAGGCGTCAAACTCTTACTTTACTGCTTACTTGAAGTCCAAAAGTGGAAGAAAAGTCTCCCATAGGACTTTCATTCAGTCTCACATGTGCTGCCTTTCATGTGTGTCTTAAATTACACGCAAATGAGGCTCCTGTGCCCACAGAGCTGTCAACGTACCACCGCTTGCCTGCGTCTGTGGAGAAAAATTCATTAGTTTGGGTGCCAGAATACCATTAGTTAAAATCTTACCTCTTTTCCTCTCTGCCTGTCCCACTGTCATCAGCCCGCTCCTCGCCCACTCCTCCCTTCACGACTTCTGAGTCTGTTGGCTGATTTCAACCAATTTGGAGAGAAGAGGCAGAATTCTCAAAAATAATTAAGGACATACAAGTATCGTGAAAATCAGCAGCTCAGTAGCTGACAGAAGCCTAAGTAAGTTAGCTGCCGGTCCTTGTGCTGCAGGGAGGTGGATGGGAGCTGGCAGTGCTCCTGCCCAAAGGGCGGCTTGGTGGTCCTCTCTGGCCGCCCTTCTGCAAGGGGTGCTGGGCTCCGGTGGCCAAAGGGACGGTCGGAGAGCTGGCTGTGTGCGGCGGGCAGAACGGTGGACCTCCAGGAGGCATCTCTTGCAGGTTTGGTGTCACCTTTTCCCACCTGCGGCTGGAGGACTTGACCTCGCTGCCCTGCGGTACAGCTGAGTAGCAGGGAAGCCCCGAGAGGGAGCAACAGCTCCCTCATCTTCTTCCCCTCTTCCTCCTACCTCTGCTTCATTTTAAAGGGATGCTATTATCCTTCCTCTTTTTCTGCAAGAGAGAGAAGCACCCTTTTGCCTTCCCTTTTTTTTTTGTCTTGATGCACCGAAATTAGAGGTGAAAATGGCTGCTCCTAGCCTTCCTGTCCTAGGTTAGGTGGTATCATTTTGATGTCTCCAACATAAAATGTGCTGGTCTGAAATTTTGTGACCATGAATGTAGCTGTCACTGAAACAGACCTCTTCAATATTTGAGTCCTGTGAATATTTTTGGGAAAAGACATTCCCTTATTTCATAATTCTAATTTTCTTCTCTGAAGAAAACACTGATTTTCCAGCTAGCTTTCCTTAGAAGCTGTCATTCATCCCTTACCAAGAAAAGAAAAAGATCATGGGGGGGGAGGGGTGAAACCCACAAAACCCAGCCCCTGAATATTTTACACATCTTTAACATTATTCTTTTAAAAAAATCCACACAGGCTGACTACGCAAGTGGGACTATGTGAACTGTTCCTTGGCTAATGCTCATCAATCTGAGGAAGGAAACCAGGCGACACACTGTGAAATGTTGACCCTGCTGCTTGTCCCCATGCCATATGGCAGCAGAAGCTGGCATTGTTCTCTGGCACTTAGACCAGAAAGCTCTTTTGCCCCAGCCCACTGCTGTTTACAGAAATAGTGCTTCAGCCCTGATCATTAATGATGTGCATGTGTCAGATGACAACGCTGTAACCTGCAATAACCTTGTAAACCTGGGGCATGGCACAAACACTCCGAGGACAAACACGCTGCAGCATTTAAGTAAAAAAAGATTAAGTGAGATGCGGTTTAATTTACTGGAAATGAGTAAAAAGAATTCCACTCTGGTTTTTATAGAAGAAATTTGGCTGGAAAGAATCACAGCTCTGTCTAGTCTGGGCCACTGGCTTTATCAGGGTGAATCCACCCCATATAGAAATGCTATAAGCCTCTCAATGCTCTTTGGTTCCAGTGTTAAATTCTTTGATAATTATATCTTGAACTATTTCCCTTGGCAGCCTGATCTTTAACCCAATAACCTTTTGAGTTAGATTTTTTCCCTGCCATCCAGTTTAAATCTCGTCTTCCTTAAATTTAAGTTTATGCCTGTTTCCCTTGTCTCTGCTTTTCCTGCTGAGCCCTCAGGTTTATAGGCTGAGTCATTCCTACTTGAGGTTTCTTCCCATTCTTTGCTTTGTTTGTTCTGCTAACTTAAGCAGTATGTTTCTCTTTTGTTCATGTACAAGAACTTAAAATTTTAGAAACTCCTGTTATCCTCACCATTCATTTTCCAGCTTCATCATCTATCTAACTTGCCGGGTAATTCAATCCTTCTCCAGCGGCCTCGGTTGGTTTTATACAGAAAAACTGTATATGGGATGTGAATGATCCAGAGCTTCAAAAGCAAGCCCTTGAATATTAATGACTGTGCTTTTTTATCTCCAGGATGATAGACTGCCAATATCCACGTTTTTGAAATCCTTCCTGCCAGTAGGTTACCATCCATTTCAGCTTGGCATTAATCATGCTAATTTGATGACTTTTAGTTTAAATGTTTGTTTGTTTGCATAGTGGATCTTTTCCCTCTCTTCCCCTCCTTCCTTTGTTTTTGATTACCCTTTTGATCAGCTGGTGGATTAATCGGACAACAATTGTTCCCCTGACTTTCAACAAACCCTCCTTTTTGGAAGCATGATCCAATACGTACATAACATAGACTTGGGAGCATTTGAGTCTGTTCAGAGTTGTGTAACTCTGCATGTCTCGTACCTTTGCGCCCCTTCTTTTCTACCTTCTGTAAGGTGTGACTTGGTCTACACGGCTAATCTGAAGCAGTGGACAAAAGCTATTTTGGTCTTTAATCCAGTTTGAGCAAAGGATTGCTTTGCCTCGCTAATGTTCTTTAACAAAAATAGACCTGCAATCTCTGTCTTGTCATCTCCTGGTGTGCAACAGGTCAGAGCACCCGCTGCCATCTCATAATTACATGAGTGTGTCATCAAAATCTGGCTTTGTTACAAAGGGAAGAAAAATAACAAAGTGGTCAAAGCTTTCTGCTCAAAAGCAAACAAATAACCAATCAAACCAATTCTTCTTTCTTCTAAATCCATGAGCACCTGCGAAGCTTAGAATACGGAGGTTCATTTCCCCATTCTTACCTTCCTTTCTCAGATCCATGCACGGTATGTGCCTCATCTTTCTCTGTAGAGGTTCAGGACCGGTCACCCAAAACCCATTGCTGCCTCACTGCGATCGATTGCTGTCTTCTCTGGGCAAACGGTAGTAATGAATTATATATGGCCAGTGTGCTACAAGCATGCAGGTTTCTAAATACAAAAGGATGGACACGGCAGGGTTCAATGAAAGTTGTGTTCCTCATGGAGTCACACCAACAAGCTGCCAAAAGGAGGGGGCAGGAGGTTCAGACCCCATTTAGCCACAGTCCTCTACTCACCTAATGCAACACTCTTTAAAATATTAGTAAATTATTAATATAACTACTAATACACTATAATTGATCTAATAAATTATTAGTAAAACACAACAGCAGACAGGGGTTGCTATAACATTGCTGTGGCTGGGAAGCAACCTTTATTCCGCTCATGAGGGTCAACAGCCTGTCTCGTACTTCAGGCGCAAAAAGAAGCATTTAGGGGTGAACGATGAAGCCAGTCTTTACTTTTTAGGAGGTTTCAAAGGGCCTGTTGGCTATAAAAGCTGAGCTATCAGTTCAAAAAGGAGGCATGGGCAAAGGCAGAAACTAACTCATCAGGAGGTAAAGAGCAAATCCGCTGAGTAACGGAATGAGGCAACTTTTCCATGTTACCTTAGTATAAGCAGATTAAGCATATTTTTGCCTTTTTTTTCCCTGCCTACATCTTTTATAAACGTTTGTGGCTGTGTTGTCTGTTTTGAATATTATGAATAAATGCATGCTTGTGGTTTTGCTTAGCCTGAGGTGAGGGCACTGCGGCCGGCTCGCACCGGCGTTTCGGGTCACCTGCCCGCGGCAGCGAGGTGTTCCTCTCCCTGGGCTGTGGCAGGGCCAACCCCAGCCCTCAACAAATGATCCATCTCTCCTGCACCTTGTCCGCTGCATCCAAGGGATCCAACAGATCAGGCCCCTCTGGACCAGGTGGGGTCAGGAATAGGAAATTCATATGTCTCGGTCAAAGGTCTCTAGAACAAATCACGTTTCCCAAAGATGTGAGTACTCATTTGCTCAACTACTTTCACCGTGCCTTGACTCTGTTTTGCCTTTGCTAGTGCATTTTAGGAGACCTAAAAAAAAAAACCCAACCCAAACTAAAAACCTAAACAAGAAGGTGCCTCGATTCTGGAATTTCATTTGAGAACTCCACCGAGGAAGGGAGCACTGCAGTAGCAGCTAGGACCTGCCAGCTGCCCCAGCCTGGGAGGCATGTTGCAATGCAACGAGGCAGGGAGCTAATTGTGGGCACCTGAGTAGATCTGGTGCCTTAAATAAAAGTAAATTGGGTCCTTCTAGGAAAGAAATGCAGAAAAAACCACTTTGGGAACAGACAGAGTGCACAGTGTAGAGGAGTGGTATGAAGGGGAATGAGGGAAAAAAGCAGGTAGGACTATTCCTTTTCCCAACTTCTCTGAAACAAGGCACACACAAACCCAGGGAGAGACTCAGGAGGCAGTGGAGCTCGTTTGGGATCAGAGGACAGTACGATGCCTAGAGGACAAGCAAGGCAATGGGAAAGACATAGAGCAATGCCATGACTCTCCCACTCACAGGTGTGACAAGCATGGCCACGCTCTGATTACAAAGAGCAAAGGAGACACCACTTGAGTTCTTGGATCTTGTCCTGAAGAGGTTTCTACCAGCACTTCTGAGAGGGCAAAGGAGGCACCAAAATCTTTCTGTGCAAACCTCTGAAAGGAAACGTGCTGAATAAGCCCTGTGTAAGTTAACACAATAACCCCATGCCAGTGAAGTGCCCAACAGCAGTTTTGTCTTTTTTAATCAAATTGGTTGGGTTGATAAAAGAATGTGTCTCCTTCCTATACAAATACTGTAGTAATTTCTGGCTCTCACAGCACTGTTACTGAAATGTGGAGTTATTGCCTATATCTTTATGGCTATTTCAATTCATTTTTAAACATTTTCCTGTGTAATCTTGTTTCATTCCTAACAGGTCATGACACACGTTATATGTCCTGGCCCTACAAAAAGAAATAATAGTATATCCTCTTCTACCAGTCCATTATGTGGCATTTCTTTCTCCAGTAAAAACAGGAAAGGAAATCATTAAAAGAGAGCATTTGAAAGAGACTTAGACCATCTTATCTAAGGTACATGTTTGCATGGAAGGTATATTTTCCTGCCACGAACATTCAACGGAAAGGGTGTTTCTGGTATAATCTTCAGAGAGCCACAAAACCTACAGCTCCAGGGACACTGGGGCTTTTCATGTCTCAATCTGAGCAAAGTGCCTGTTTGTGGAGGATGCTGCGTGCTTAGCTCCTTGATGGAAATCTTTTTTTCAGAAACGTTGTGTTTAGCTACCCATTAAAAAAACTTTTGCTTGAAAACTGTCATACAGCAAACTTTAGGGATAGATGGAGGAAATATCTTTAAGGAACTGCCTTAAACACATTGCCTGGTGCTTTATCCTCTGCTATATTGTATGCTAAACTGCTATTGCAGAGATGCGCTGAATCCAGAAATGGTAATGAAAGATAAGATCTGGAAAGGTTATTTTAGGGAAGGGGGGATGCATGTCTCATATCTGTGTAGATGCACCCAAGTCACTAGTGCTTGTACAGGCAGTTTGCAGAAGCAGCCAGATTGGCGAGTACTGTAAAGTGCTTTATTTGCCTCAGAAGTTGATGACGGTGGCAAGTTGTGGCCGATGATCAGTTAGCCAAAGATGCTTTGTCAGACCTTTTCATTAGTGAATGCCTCTGAGAGACTGAAAAGCTTTTGAATGCTGAAGAGCCAGGTTTTGTTCACATCTGGGCTAGGGTAATTAACTGCCTTCCCAAGTAATAAAGCTCCCAGTGATTGGGTCAGACAAACAGAAGAAACAGAGCTGTGTGGGTAACTCTCTGTTTTTCCCTGGCCTCCTTTCTTCACGACTCATTTTCCGTCATCCCAGGGACTTTCTCCAGTGTTGCCAGCCCTGCCCAGTGATCTCCGGTCCCTAGGAAAGCGGCTCCCATCATCTCGGAGGTCAGACTCTGTCCCTCCCAGCACGGTGTCTCCATGCTTGGAGACAAGCAGGCTCACCTCCTGGCTGTGGCTCCTCACACCAGCCGAATCCTCAGGATGCTGACCCGCAGTGGCGGCAATTTCTGCTCTCCCTGGGGGTCCCACCTGGCTCGGTCTCCTCACAGGAGTATCAAGGAGTTGTGGACAAGAAGGGAAAAACCCCGAGTATTGTCTGTCACACAAGGTAGTGGCACTTTTACAATATAACTGTAACTCATTTACAGAAAAGTAAAGAAACCATATTTTGTAGTCATCAGTTTCATGCTTAATTTGATAATATCTACTGGGCATTGAGGGCAGAGACTATAAATGATCTAAACTTAAGAGGGTTACAAGTAGTTTCCGGTAAAGGAAAGACCTCTGCACCTAAAGAGTATAAAATCAGCAAGGGAACATTCATTTTAGCTGATGAATTATTTTGGGACAAGAATTGGGTTATGGGCTGATCTGAGTGCTAAAGCTGAGATATGAAGCTACTTGCTTCAGTTACTGAAATGTAGTTTTAAGCTTTGAATATGTGTGCTTCCTCATGACTGAGAAACAAACTTAAGTACATCTGGTTTAGTGTAAGGCTGAGGTTTCCAAAGGCATTTTCTTCATGAGAACGGGCTTTTCTTTCTTTTTTTTTTTTGTTTCTTTTTCTTTCTGTTAAAGTACTTTTTCAGATTGGGTTGCCCCTGTATCTCCAAACATAAAGAAGAAGATTGAGTTCTATAGTCTTTCCCAGGATTCTAAGTGATATGGAAGAACATAGATAAATGTTTCTTGGGATTTTTTAATCTTCATTCCTTAAAAACTAACACACACACACCCACCACCAAACTCCAGACAAGTTCCATAAGGAAAACAAAGTTCCAGCAGTTTCTGGTGAACATGGGCTGACTTTTGTGAGTCAGTCATGGCTGATTATTGTTTCATGTGGAAATTGAGCAAAACTCTGTTTTTCATGATGTCATGCTTCACACCTAGATTAACCACAATGGTTTTAGCTGAGTTTAATTTAGTTTCTGGTTTGTTCAGTTCTGAAGAGCTATAAAAACAAAACACTATAAGGGGCATGACCCCTGTAGAAAGGAAAACACAACAAGGTCTTGCACTAATAGCTGTAATATACTACTGCTGAGTTCAATGTTGCTTTAACAAATTCCCTAAACTTTTCCAGTCCTTATTTATTAAAAAGTAAATAAGGATAATTCTATTCATTGCACCTGCTGCTCCTTTGTAAGTAATATATACATGCTTACACAAGTGAGTAAGCTTAAAGATTGGCTTTAGAAGTTCAGGGTAACTATTGATGATCCACCCCACATAGAACAAATGGCCAGGAGAGGTACCTGCAGCACAGATTTGGGGATTGGAAAAGAAAACAGTTTGTGTGTTTAATACCTGTAAAGTGCCATGACACTTTAACTAAATTCATACTTTGAACAACTGAGCAGTCATCTGCTTACCCTTTCCAACCATCAGTTGGGCTACTTATGGATCAATGACACATACAAACACACAAAAAAAGAAGTACTGAGTTACATGTTCTAACTTCTCAAGTTTTCTCGTGGCTTCCTCTCAAATACATGTTGCTTTGTTATGACTCTGGGTTGATGCTGACTTTTCATGAAAACTAGCTCTCTTGGTTCTGAATTCTTTCTCAGAGGAGGTTTTCAGTGGATATATACCAAAAAGTGTGTAGTCTTACCCAGCATATATGAAAGTGTAAATTAAATACTTAATGGTCTGTTCTGCTGATGATACACATGCATACTCCCCTAAGACCATGAAGCCTACCTAGAAGGTAAAACTGAGCTGAGGGGAAGCATCCATGTATCATACAGTAAACTATAATGATGTCGCCTATGTTGGCTAAAAAAATCCTCCGAAACAAATCTGAAATGGGAAGATTTTGCTATTGCCATAAAAAGTAGCACACAGAAGCACCATCCACAAAGCAGGACCTTGTTGTAGTAGATGCTATAAAAGAGAATAAAAAGCTCATGACTGAGTTCTGAAAAAGTCAGAGGTAACTGTAAAATGAACATTTTATTGTGTATTTAAGTAGGATTCTTGGAGCAGGAGGCAGTAGCTAAGAAGGAGCTGAGGTTTCACCTTACTATGCAACAATTTGCTCATTATTTCTTTTTCTCAGATAGAGCTTCTTCCACCCATCCAATTCCTGCCCCATCCTCCTGTTGTGTTTCTCAAGATGGGGTTCTAGATTTAGAAGATCTGAACTTGGATCTCTTAATAGTTTTCTTTTTGTCTCATTTTGCTGATGCAGCACTCTTTAAGGGGCAATAAGACAAGTCATTTTTACGTTAGTCATTGATTTCATATATATGCTTAGAGATGAAGTGAGGTTGGAAAGATGAGAAGAGCGGAAAGGTGAGAAGAGCAGAAAGCTTCACTGCATCAGTGCCTAAGGAATGGAAAATTATAGCAGTTTCTACCTGCATGCAAAGGACAGGAAAATCACTAGGCTGCTGGAGAAAAGGTCATTTGTAAGTAAAGGCTGGGGAAATAATTTGCAAAATGAGAAATTATCAGTCTGTGTTTATGTGCACATCAAGGCTCTGTATGTATCCTGTTGGGATGGGTAGCTCAACTTTAATTCTGAAACTTAGGTTTGTTCCCAAATTTTCTGAAGACTTTTTTTAATATTATAACGGGGACTGCATCATTTATTGTGTCAGGGTGACACTGTAGAGTAATGGACAAGTAAATGGGGACCGAGTGAAGGCTGTCTCAATTTTCCTTATTTTTGCTGCTTGGCTTTGCAAACTTACTCAGATTATTTTAATACAGCTTTTGCTTAGTTTTATTTATGTTTGAATCTTTTTAAAGGCATGATAAAAACATGGTGTTATGGTGCCCAGCACATCTCTGTTTTCCATTTCAGTCAGTAAGTTAAACAACAGTTTCTGTCTCTTCTAGCTAATATCAGAAAAGGCAGTAATATTTTAGGAAACTTGGAGATCAGATGAAGAATTCTCTCTTGCCAAAACACCTGGCTTTGATGGAGTCCCAGCAGGCTTTTGTAAAGATTTTTCACAGTTGCTTTTCCATCTGATAGGGAATAAGTTCAGTAACTCTAGAGAAAGTGGCTGTTTGCCATGCAAGAATTTAGCATTTAAGCTAAATCTAATAAATACCCAGAATGTGATGCTTATTTCCTATTTCACTAAGTAATGTAGATGTAAAGATTTTTATCGAGGATACTGGCCACTAGTCTTCAAGACACTATCAGAAAATCAATTCACCAAGACGAGACTGCTTATGTTCACCCCAGACATGTGTTCTATAATGTCAGACACTTAATTAATATACACCAGGTCTCCTGTAGATTTAATCTCCCCTCCGTCTGTGTCTCATCTCCACTGATGCTGAGAAATATTTGACAGTGAATTTCTGTTTATAACTTTATACTCCTTTTCAGTTTCAGAGCCATGTTTTGTTACCTGCAGGGTTTGTAATCTTCTGAGTCCCTAAGCAAGAATCAAGCGATCGTATCCAAGACCAGTCTGGCTTTAAATAACCACATTGCATAATCTCTTCCCTGGCCTTTTCTTGTAAAATTTGCCTCAACAGTTAAAACAACTAACATTAGATTGAGGGTTATGGTTTCTTCATTTACTTTTTTTTTTTACACTAAAAAAAAATTTATTATCTGTTGCTCATTCTGTACACTCAAAAGTCTAAGATAGAGAAGGATATACTTTTAAAAATTTAATTGCTTATCAGGCAGTGGGGGCGTGGAGCAGCTGACATACCCCACAGATCATTTTTCTGTATGTTTAAAAATGTCATAAAGTCATTTATGCACAGCCCTCAAGAGTATCTGGTTCTTAAATGAAGTTTTAATTAGTCATATGCCTTGCTGAATTCTAAATTAACTCAGGAAAGACACCTGGGTACTATATTATGGGAACATAATTATGACTTCTACCCAATGTGCAAAACCAGGAGAAAAACCCAAGATCAGCAATATTTTAGAAAAGGGAAGATGATAATTCTGGAGGTATTAAAAAGTCATCTACATAAATCAGTAGTTATTTCAGAACAAAAATAGTACTATATATTATGTTTAGTTCAAGATATCTCATCAGGAAGGGATGTATTCATGACAAGCATTTAGAGAAAGGAAAATGGTTAATTCATACCCTGACCTGTTTTCTTTAGGGCAGAAGAGAGGGAAGAGTCATAATAAAAATGTACTAAGAAATAACTGATAAACACAAGATGAAGAGGCACTAATTTTACACCCACTCTCAGAATACAGAAATAAGAGTATGTTCAATGAAATTGGAAGACAGTACATATCAAATGGACATGAGAAAGTATTTCCTCTTGCTGCACATTCTGAGCTATTCTACAAGGTGAGAAATGCCTGGAAAACCTGCAACAACTTTGTAATTAGAGTTTACAAATCATCTCAAATAGAGTAGGAATCTTTTAAAGAAATATCTGAAGTTCTCTAGGAAATAATTTTAATAAAGGTTCAAAGACATAATATTTCTGTATGCTTCAAAGCATGAGCCAATTTTCAAATGGTGGTAGGCAGAAATAAATGTCACCAGTAAGTCAGGCCATGACTGGTTCCCAGAAAATTTCTTGTCTTTCTTGACTGGTAAGGCCCTAACATTGATACAATCTGCAGATTATTTTCCTTATAATCTTTCTAAGCCCCACCTGTCTTGAGAAAACCAATGGGAACTCAGTAAGTCAAGGAATTTGGTAAAATCGTAGAATCACACAACTTACTCCAGTGCTAGAGAATTTACTAGGATTGTACAAGAACTGACTATAAAGAATATAAATACTATACTTACTGTAGAAGAATTTACTATAAATAATACCTGAAACTGTGGAAAAGGCAACCTATAGGTATTAGGTGGTGTTATCAAGAGTGTATTCATTATATGTTATCTTCACACAATTCCTTCTTTCCAAACCTCACAAAAGGTCTCTGTGATTGATTCTTTCCACATTGTCATGAGATATTGATGACAGTTCAGCATTACCTAGCCCTGAATTATTTTGTTCAGAGGATACCCTCCTGCCTTTTGTACACTGTTTATTTAATCCTGTTTTCATTTACCTAAAAAGGAAAGATTGCAAACTGATTAAGCCACTTGGTACATCATAATTAGAGAACAGGGTTCACTGCTGTTGGATCTGCTGTAGCTGTTAAAACAGAAGTACAGAATACAGCTGCCTATTAATTGGAAATCCTTGCAGGAAGTACTCTACACCTGTTCTCTGTAGCATTTACTAGTTTCCAAATTGTTTATAGCAGTATTATAAGGAATTGTATGTGATGCTGTAAACCGCTTGGGAACCAACAATTCTGGTTGTTCTGGGGATTGCTTTTTCTACCTGCCTGATTTCAGTATAGTTGCAACTCATTTTGCATGAGAAGTGACTGTTGGTGCATAAGAGCTTCTGACGAGGATTCTTTGATCTCAGACTTTTATCCCATCTTTTAAGCCCATTGTGCCTTAGTTTGTTTACTTTGTTGGCTTGACAGACGAATTTGCATGCCACTCCATATTTTCCTGAGTCAGTGAGATTTAAATAACGTTGCTGGTTCTGTTTGAACAAGCAGCACCCATACATGCCATTCAAACCCAACCTATTGTCTTAGCCAAAGCCATTCGTTTGTAAGTTACTTACTAAACTGGCAGCTCTAACGATGCATAATTAGTGCATCACACCATTGTCCTTTGCAGAATGGCAGATCGGAGCAGTGTACTGAGAGCATAAGCAACTGATTATTTGATAACTCATTTTGGAGACTGTGAAAAAGGAAGAGATTCATCATGTAATTGCAGGAGTTAATTGAGGTGAGGAATGCAGAAGGCTCAACTTGCTTCTAATCAATAGAAATTCTTCCAGGGAGACATAATGGTTGTGAACATAAAGAAAAATGGGTAAAAATGAGGAAAATATTTCTTAGAATTCTTAGTCATTCTTTGTCTGAAACATTCTACCCTGATAAATGTTGGGGATAAACACTATAAAGAAACTTTGAGACTATAAAGAGACTTTGTGCCATATAAGTAAATATAAAAATATTTCCAAGACCATAGACTCACAGGTACCTGTTGGTGTTTAGAAAACTGCACAAGTGACTGCGCACCGTTAGGCAATGAGGAGTCAGCTGGAAAGGAGGCTTAGCTAAGAGTGAAATCAAACAAATTTCCTACATCTGTGTTTTCCATGGAAGGTGCTATTCAGAGGGCATTTCCTATGGGAAATCAAATGTTGGCCTTAAGAGAGGTTGCAGTCTCTCAGGAGGAAGTTATGAAGCAACTTGAGAAAGACAAATGCAGTGAATTACCAGGAGCATATGTTATTAATCTGAGGAGTCTGAAAGAAATAAACTGTGAAATAGCGGAGGTACTGATGATGCCCTTCCATGTACGGTGGTTGTTACTGGGGGGCTTCAAAGTTAGTTGATTCCATTAATTTGATTTTTTTTTGCCTCAGCAGAGGAGGGTTTGTTCCAGGATCTACTGCCTGGATGGGTTTCCTTGTGGTTTCTGGGCTGGGAGGATCACGAGGGTGCAGGATGTGAGGAAGGCTAATTCAGTTGGCTTAGACCAGTGTGGCTGCTGCAGAGGAAAACCTTCTGCACTTAAACTTACAGGCAGACAAAGGAAATGGGGAAAAACTGGTTCCCAAGTTAAGTCATGGGAAAAGATTTTCAGTGAACGGCTGTTTGCTAGTGTCAAGATGTCAGTAGTGAATAGGGAGTTGAATAAGTCTGTAGAAGATATGCAATTGTGGGAACTAAAAATTATAAAGAAATGGGAAATACTCTAAGCACATTTGCATACGTATGTATGGGCTGAGAAAGAAGACGTCAGATAAGGTAAAATCAAGTAAGTAAGGGTTAAGGAGTAGATCCAATATCAATAACATACCTCCTTATAGAGCAATAGCTGGTGAATTCATAACAGGCTTTGTACGGGAAAAATGGAAAATGTCAGAGAAGGCTGAAAAATGTATTTGTGGATAAGAAACTTGAATTGCAGCAACTTGTGTGGCACACATTAGGTGAACAACACACAGTGCTATGCAGCAAATGAGAGTGAGAACTGGAAAGGCAAAGGTTTTATTCTGACAGCTATTCACATAGACGTTTCCTGTGAGCAGGAAACCATAGGGATGAAAAGTCTCAGAAATTATTTTCACTGAATCGTAACAGTGGCAAGACAGTGATAAACATTGTATTTAGAAATGATATCAATGTGGATGTTTTCTCTAAATGTTCAGCTGTGACATTAAAAGGAATGCTCCTTGTATAGCTGCCATTTTGCTGTGCATGACTTCGGATTATGTATTTTTAATGAGATACCATACAGAAAATAGGAAATGGGATTAGGTATCTGAAAGACTCTAAGAAATGATTTGTGGGATTTTCTTTTCTACTTTAAGAGCAGGAATTAAGAAGAGAAAGGGATGTGGCTACTGAGACAAAAATGGAGTGGATTTTGGGATGGGGGTGGGGGAAGAAAAAAGCAGAATCCATGAGGTCTACATTCTTCTGAAGTGGGTTCCTAATACACATTTCCTAGGCAAGAGGTGCTCCAGCAGTAGAAGGAGGAGGTGTGTGCTGGTTTTGACTGGAGTAAAGTTAATTTTCTTCCCAGTAGCTAGTACAGGGCCATGTTTTGGATTTGTGCTGGAAACAGTGTTGCTAACACAGGGATATTTTGGTTACTGCTGAGCAGTGCTTACCCTTTTCTGCTTCTCCCCCCACCCCACCAGTGAGCAGGCTGGGGGGTCACAAGGAGTTGGGGGGGGACATGGCCGGTACAGCTGACCCCAACTGACCCAAGGGATATTCCACGCCATATGATGTCATGCGCAGTATATAAAGCTGGGGGAAGAAGGAGGAAGAGGGGCGACGTTCGGAGTGATGGTGTTTGTCTTCCCAAGTCCCCATTAGGCGTGACGGAGCCCTGCTGTCCTGGAGATGGCTGAACACCTGCCTGCCCGTGGGAAGCAGGGAATGGATTCCACGTTTTGCTTTGCTTGCATGCGTGGCTTTTGCTTTACCTATTAAGCTGTCTTTAGCTCAACCCATGAGTTTTCTCACTTTTACCCTTCCGATTCTCTCCCCCATCACTACATGGGGGGAGTGAATGAGCGGCTGCGTAGTGCTTAGTTGCTGCCTGGGGTTAAACCACGACACAGGTGCTAGGACAGTGGATTTCATGGAGTTTAGAAGAGGGTCTGCAGACAAGCTAATTCGTCTTCCAAACAAGAAGGTATGGAAGTCAGGCAGCTAGCTAAGGAGAGTTGCATGTGGCAAAACATGGTCACGGGGACAAGACAGAGTTTGCCTAGTGAAGAGCAATAAAATTAATGGATAGTTTAGCTATGCAGAAGAATGACAGGGGCAATCAGAAAGAAGATAGGTGACAAAGGAAAAAGGGAAACCAGCCACAACAGAAAGCAAAGCTTGAACAGCCTATGTAATGTGAGACTGGAGTGTAAAGAAGAACACAGATACTGTTCAGGTAACTGTGACACCAAGAGAGGTGATAAGACAGAATCATCTGAGGACAGACAAAAAAACCATGAGAGAAGAACATGAACTTTCCTTGAACTTAAAGAATAGAAGTTTTCATGAACCAAAGGACAGCTCATTACTGTGAGATGCTAGGCTGGCACTAAATAGATGCAGAGAACAGAAGGATGTGCTGTGGATGCATATGAGGCTGGAAAGGATTCTGGAAGAACATCTATGGGTCAGCCTTCAAATGAGGGCAGATGGTACTCCCAAATTCTCACTGAAATAGATGAAAGATAATTACCTGGGTTGGCAAAGTTACTCAAGGAAATGGAAACTCCATTGATCTTCTGAAGAATCCTCCTGTTCGATGGAAAAGCAGGGCCAAAGTTTGACAAAGCTATGAAGACAGTCTCCAGGTGTGAATTTTTAGACAAGCTTTGTGATATTGACCATTGATTGAGAAGAATTCATAGAGGGAAAATATTTTAAATTTCTGTGGATTCCCCTTAAATAAACAGATTTCAGGCTTTTAGGACTCAGGCTAGCACGACTGGTAGGGAGATCTCTAACCTTGGAAACAGACAAGCAAACTCAGCAGACACTTTTATAGTCTCCATGCTTAGATTTAATATACACAAATATGAAAATCCAGCAAATGGGAAAAAAAATACAAAGAACTCTTGGCATTACAAGTGCAAGCAGATTTCAGAGGTATAAGAGAAACATGTTAGGATAGCTACATTGCCTAGGTCAGCTGTTGAAGAGTGCATACAGTTCAAAAAGACAGATTTAAAAGTGAAGTTAGAAGGGTAGATTCTATATGAGGATATGGTAAATAATGACAATATAACGAATGATAGTATGGACAAAGTTTGAATCAAAATTACGCCAGTCAAATACACCATCAAAGAGCAGTATTTATTGGCATGCTACTAAGACTCTTGTAGTCATCCTGTAAGCAGTCCCAGAGTCTTCACTGTGTTTGATCAAAGCTGACAAAAATGGCACGAGACCTTTCTGTTTCCCTTGGCTTGCATGCCGATTCCCCTTTTCTCCTGGATTACTTTCCCCCTGGCTTTACTGAGAAGTTTCTTACTAGTTACTCCTTCTTTGCGATGATTGGGTATCCTGCTGCCAGTAACGGTCTTGCTCGTTGATGGAGACCCTTGCCTGTGTGCTTGCAAGGTCTGTTTCTTACGTTCCTCAGTTTGCGAGCTTTTCAAAGCAGTCCTTGTTTGTATGCCACCCAGCACAGCGAGATGCTGCCCTGTAACTTTAGGTGTGAGGATCTCTGGATTGTTGAGAAATGCTTGTATCTTGTATAAGGTCATACACAAAATCCTAAATTAGGAGTCCCTGGACTCCATTCTTGTGTGCAGTCCAACAGCATACTACAAACCTGAGGGGGAAAGTCAAATAAAGTGATGATAGGTACTTCCTTGTGGCTTCAGAGATGATGTGCAACAACAATGTGAACAGCTTAATTTTGTGAGTTCCTGAAACCTTTATCACAAAGCTAGAGATGGTGAAACATTTGAAATGCTGCATCCTGTTCCTTTTAATAAGACTTTCTAAATCATTTTGGGTCATGTCCATGCTATAAAGAAGCTTTCCTTCTTGAAATTCTACAACTGTTCACATACTTGGTCTGACTGATTTATCTGCTTTGTTCTATTACAGTTTAATTTTCCAAATAGAAAACTATAAACCTGCATTTGTATGATGTCAGCATCTTCTGCAAGAGATTAATATAATGCATCTGATTGGGTTTTGCTATAAATTTTTGCTTGATTAGTGGATTTAAAGCATCCTTTGACCCAGCAGCTGTGAGGTTACAGAAAGGAGGAAATAGAGCCATACTTCTCTTGCTCCAAGGGGACTGTAGAGAGAGCTTGCTGAATCAACCAGCGGGATGCTCAGTACTTTAACTAATCCAACTCGCTTATAGACCCACCCTCAAGATGCACCACTTTTCTCCAGATACATGCTGTGTCTGCAGGAAGAAGGAGGCCTAGTTATGACTAGGAGAAATTTCTGCAGTCAGGGTATTTATTCCCCTGTGCAAACCCAGCTGCTTTTACTTTCTGTGCTTGCACTGTATCTGTGGGGGAGCACCAGCTCGACAGGTCATGAATTGCCTCTTACCCCCTTGTATCACGATGAAGCTTGGTTAACTATAAACTATTTCCAGGTTAGTCAAGTAAATTTGTGAACATGTTTTGTGGCAAGTGGCTGACATTGTTTAGGAATGGTAAAATTTTAATCCGATCTGTAGTATTTTAGGTTAATCTGTGTGTCTGGCTACCTTATCTGGACATTTTAATCAACTTTGAGCGCAGATGTTAGGCTGGACTGTCTTTTGCCTGGTTATCATCAAGAAGTTAACATAAAATGAAGGGGTCTGTTAGGGATGTGAAATGCATCTCCTTCTGCAGTGAATGAGGGTATTTCCAGAAGGGACATATTTTATGTGGAAGTTAAAACTGCCTCTTCTGCACCCAGCTCAGACAGAAATAATCAGTTTAATGTGAGTATGTACTGTCATGTGGTCAAGCTTTAGGTGAGAGCAGATTTACACAGAGAAATCAAAAGGAAATGGCAGGAGCCGTCTCTTGCTGGATTCTGTGACAGTAAGTGGCCACACAATGGAGAGCTGCCAGCTCTAATCTCTAGTCTTTTCTCCGTTCTCAGAAAGTGCTCTTTCATTTTATAGAATATTAGTTTCCAAGGTACCCTTCTGCATCTGTTAAACATTGATTACTTTTTCTTTATAGCAGGGGACATAGGTAGACAAATAGTCCATATTCTAAGGAGTATAAATGCCTTGGAGAATTATATTTAGCATCAAGATTTAGAAAGCCAAGTCTCATAAGTTTGTTAGAAAACAAGGTATTTGGATGGTTAAGATGGATAGACATCTCAACTCTACAAATACTTCAAGATATATATGTGAGGAAGAATGTGGAGGTGCACTTTAGGTGTATCAAAAGAAGCATAAAGAGGAACAGAACAGTCTGGAAAACTGTGAATGCTGAGAAAATTTTTGACAGGGTATTTGGCTGAGAAGCAATCTCCCCAGGGAAAGGTCCTCTGAACAAACAAAACCAGGCCAGACAAAGGGCTATAAAAAGTTCAGAATTATGCGCTGAGATATAACGGTTGTAATTGCATTGCTTTTCTTGTTTGTTTTCCTTTCTCGCAGCTCTTGGAGTGGGTTTTCCTAGGGAGCACGAGTCGATTCTGGTAGGGGCAAGGACCTAACATTGTCACCTGCCTGTCACTGGCAGCACCGCTCGCTCAGCGGCACAAAAGGGACCGCGGGGACGGGCAGCCTGTGGGAGGACGGCGACACTTTCTTCCCGCAGCCGGACAGGGCTCCATGGTCTTGGCTGCAAGCAAGGCAGACGGAGAAAAAACCAGCACCGAGAAGGGAGTTGTGGGAGTGGGGATATTCACAGGACCCTCCACTAGCTGCAGAGACGTGTCCTGGGAGCCAGCTTTCCTTAGCGTGTCCATCGCACGGCCAGGAGCAGGGCAGTGGGCATGTCCCGCGCTGGGCAGAAATGGGAGGGTGGTGGGGGCGGAAAGAGTGGCAAAAACGATAGGAGAAAACAGGGCAAGAAGGGGAGTGATGGCACTGCGACAGACCTGGGCGTTTGGGTTTTTGTTTTTTTAATTGCCGGCGAGTGAAAATTTCTTGTGTGCGTGGAGGAAAAAGTCGCGGGTGTGTAAGGTAATAGGTCTCTACGGAGTGGTCCATGCATGGGGCTAATGTGGAAAAGGGGCTGGCGTCTGCTGCAACGCGTGATGCACAGTAGGAATGGCAATAAGTGGTGTCTTCTGAAAATAATTTTGGAGAAGTAATTTATGCACTTGGGTACTCTGATACAGTGCCTCTCGGTGTGGTATCAGAGCGCATTTCAGATCTCTTCGGCTTCTGGGACTGAGACATTCACAAATAAAGTGAGACAAGTGGAAGTTGGGGAGGGTTTGCTAGGGAAGACTTTCCAAAATTAGATTCTTCCCCTGCCTCACATCTCACCCCACCCCCGTGCATATTTGTAGGGTTTTCACTCTAAATCCAAACATGCACCAGAGAAAAGCAGCAATGAGATCTCAGGGTCAAAGGGTGAACTCTGCTTGTTGCAACATCTGTTCTTGCTTACATAGGGAAGTTACATGGGTGTAAGGAAGAGAAATCAAAAGAAGTACTTAAAAATGATCATGAAATGCTGGAGAAAATAATTTCTTGTTCCTGTCAACTGTCCCCTCCCCCCTGGCCCTGCCCTTTTGGAAATCCTTAGTCACATTTTTGACTGAAGAGTAAGAAGTGGATTTGAGGAGACTGTGACTAAACGCAAATTGGCAAAAGAGGGAAAAAGGGATTTTAGCAAAAGAAGAAGAGCTCCCATTTTTAACAGAAAAAATCAAGCTTCCCTCTTCAGAGGATTTCATTAACACATCCAACTGTGGAAACAGCATATGGTTTACATAATGAGTTGCAGCTTTATTAATATGGAAAGCAAAATAAATGAGACAGACTCATTTTTTTGTGGCTCTACGTGGAGTTAGGCCTGATACTGTGCTCTTTGATTTTCATGATCAGCCTGTGCCTTGCCACCCAGCCCTCTGAACCCCCTGCCCAGGTGCTGGACTGTCATAACAGGGAAACCTTTGATACTAACTTCACCAGCTCATCCACTGACTACTGAATTTCAGAGTCCCTTTTAGTCCAAACCAGTGAATTCTAGAGCAAAGGCAGAGCTGGTCTGCCAGACTAGTCGAAAAACCTGGGACCTTGTCTCTGGGAAAGCTAAGATTAATGAGGAGAGCAATTCAGCACAGTAGCCAGTGATTAAATGGCAAAATAGAGAGTTATCTGCAATGTGATTGCCAGGAGAAAATCCAGCAAATGACTGTCTGACATGACAGTCACTGTCAGGTGTCTTGACATCAAACACTTGCCTGTTATAGGGCCAGTTAAAGGGCAGGACACAGCTTCATGGTCCTTGTTCATGGGAAGAGATTCAAAATCAGATGGCTTTACCACACTTTCGGATATTAAAAAGCTGTGTCCTTCACCCAGAATGAATTGTTTTACCTACCTAAATTCATGCTGCATCTTCACTTTCCATCATAGTTGCATACTTTGCCATTGACTTCACCAGGACTAGACCGACCTGTTTAAAGGCTTGTTTCCACAACCAAATTTCTACTTTACCTTTCAAGTGTATGACCTTCACATGCAGACATGCAAGAGTCTTGTCACAAGTACGTCATGTTTTAATTCAGACTGGCTGGCTCAGCTTAGCCTATGAGCTATGCCAGAATGAGCAGATTTCTCTTTTGCCAAATCCACCACTCTCTGCATTGATCCTGTGCTTGTTATTATTACCATTTTTTTACAACTGAAGGTTTTATTTTGTTACCAAGAATACCAGTGAGGCTGACTTAAGTTACCTCCAACACAGTTGTATAGGAAAGAAAGACTTATCCTAAGTCCCTTGTACCTCATTTGTTAACTGTTTGGTGGCGTTATACTCTCTGAGCCAGTCTGTCTGACCAGTCACCAGTGACAGAGCCAGTCCATGCTGCCTGGGTATTCTTGGTGAATTTTATTTTGTTTCTTTCTTGATCTTGTACCAGTGGTGCTGCACTGTTGTTCTCACTTGGTGCTTGGCTTGAGGTTTAATGCCCATTTTTCAGACTACAACGGTCTTGCATGTCCTAAAGGCCATCTGTTTTCTTCAAGGTTTCAAACTGGTCCAGTGCAAAACATCACACGTCTCCTCAGTAGTACGTGATAATACGCAGGTGACAGCGACAGTCCTTTAGTTGCCTCTGTGTGGTAGCCCTTCAGAGCACCACACATGATATATGCCTTTCCTATAACAGCTCCTTTCTGCTTTCCCCCGCCTCTTTAAGAGAAGTAGAGACCTTGTGTCTTGGAAAAACACCGCATTAAGCTGGGAACCAAGGGGTTGTAAACTGATGACGTCTACCAATTGCTACCGATAATTCTGTTCTATTCCTAACATTTATTTTGCTGCAATGCCTCTGACCCCCAGTTTGCAAGCATTTTTTTTACCCATTTTGCAAGTTACATAGTGCACAGGTTGTAAAAAAGTAATTTCTGGCAAGTTTGGGAATAGAATCTAGATTTTAGCATGGCCACATCCACTGTTCACTCAATTTATTACAGTATTGCCCAGCCAACCCTCTGCCTGTCCTGTCTGAATGCTGGGCTGTGCTAGCCTTTGCAGTTGTAGGACTTGGCTTTTCTGTATGTAAACATCATGCTAAAAACATCCGGTCAGCAAAGCCAGAAATAGCAATGGGCTGATTTCCTCAGTTCTGCCTCAGAAAAATCTGCATACTCCACTAACAGCATACGTGCCATGTTTCCATTTAGTGTGTTCCAAATAACATCTGATCCATTAGCTTCTCAGGAAGAGACCAGTAGTGTGAGCTTAATTCGAATAACACCAATGATGTGTGGGGAGAAATGGAAACAGCAACAGTTGTGTATATTGTCACATAACTGGAAACTGCCCTTGTATAACAGTAACAAATCCCTTCTCGTACGGCATTTTCTGTGAAGTTTCATGGCTACATGTCTCTGTTGAGGGGCTGCCTGGGAAGCCGTAGTCTGCGAGGTTTGGATGGAGGCAGCCTGAGTCGCTCGTACTGAGTGGCCCCAGTATTTGTTATAACTGGGGATATTTCCACACAGAGAGTAGCAGACTTAGGTGAGTTCATAGAATCATAGAATATCTCAAGTTGGAAGGGACCCATAAGGACCATCGAGCCCAACTCCCTGATCCTAAAACTAAACCATATGACTAGGAGCATCGTCCAGACACTCCTGAACTCTGACAGACTTGGTGCCGTGGCCACTTCCCTGGGGAGCCTGTTCCAGTGACCGACCACCCTTCTTGGTGAAGAACCTTCTCCTAATGTCCAGTCTGAACTTCCCCTGACGCAGCCTCATTCCATTCCCTCGTGTCCTATTGCCGGTCACCAGAGAGGAGATCAGCACCTCTCCCTCGGCTGCCCGCCGTAAGGAAGCTGTAGGCTGCCATGAGGTCACCCCTCGGCCTTCTCTTCTCCAAGCTGAACAAACCAAGTGACCTCAGCCACTCCTCCTAAACCTTGCCCTCGAGACCTTTTACCATCTTGGTCACCCTCCTCTGGGACACACGCTAACAGTTTGACGTCCTTCTTCTATTGAGGCACCCAAAACTGCACACAGAACTCGAGGTGGGGCCGCACCAGTGCAGTGTAGAGTGGGACAATCCCCTCCCTCGACCGGCTAGCGATGCTGTGCTGGATGCACCCCAGGGCTTGGTTGGCCCTTTTGGCTGCCAAGTTTGGCTTGCCAGTTTTCAAGCTCGGTTTTGCTGCTGTGCTACCATGGACTAAGCAGTTTTTAAACTGCAATTGCTTTCTTGTCTAGGTGCCCTGGAGTGAAAGCAAGGTAGGAAACAAAAAACCCCTTCACTGAAGAGTTTTTCCTGCATCCTCAAAAGCCCAGGCTAAGGCACATAGGTGTAATTTCCCTGGTGCAATGTGTTTTTTATAATCATGAGCCAATAGCCATTACTAGGAACTAGCTAAGCATACACCTATGCGCAAATGCATACAGCTGCAGACACAAGCAACATCTCTAATGGTGCGTTGCCACAAGGAGGAAAGGAAACAGCACCAGGGAAGCCCACCTCCTTGTAACGTTGTAGGTGAGAAGGTGGGTTGTACCTGCTGCCATCATGCTGCTCTCTGCAAGGCCTCTCTGCCCAACACAGAGCACCCATCTCAGCTCCCAACAGGTGGGTTTGGCTGCTAAAACGCGCAGGGCCTGAACACTCAGCTTTGGGCGTGCTGAGGTGGGGAACTCAATATTTTCAGTCCTCTTCCTTACACCTCCCGGGATGTCCACATCGCAGGCATCAGGGAGGGGTATAGAGCATTTTGCTTTGGGCCATCTTCTCAGTGGCTATAATATTGGGTTTTTTTTCTTTTATGGTTTTCTTTTTCTCCATCTTGAGAAACTGTCTGTCTCCAGGTGACTGATGTGGTTTAATCTTCTCATGCCTGCACTGCCAAGGTAAGCTCCATTTCAGAGTACATCACCATGAATCTTGTATTTTAAACATACTGACAAAAGTAGGAATGACTTGGAGTGTCCGAAGCATCAGAGAGATCTAGCAGTCTCTTTTTTCTTTGGGATAAGAGTAGGCAATTGCATGATCCCACTGGATATTCTTCCCTTTGCTTGATCTGTTCATCTCTGTGTCTATTGCTCTAGTGCAATCTCTTGTGTGAAGAAAGTTTGAGATGTGATGAGAGATAATAAATAATGCAGCTTTTAGTACTCATCCTCATTAACAAAAATGACATTGCCATAGGTTCAGCTGCTGTTTCCAGCTCACCCTGCAGCTGGGTGAGCCAAAGGCACAGCATCCTTTGGGACTGACGGTTGCACGTGGTGGTGGGATCCTCTCCTGGTATATTTTGGGCCCAGTGTTTTGAACTCTTGGTTCTCCAATACTGCTGGTTATAAAATGTATATGCTGTATCACTGCTGCATTGTTTCATCACTCCCGGTGTTGAATGGATCAGTCAAGCAAAAGCTCCTGGAATTTGAACCAAAGTCATGCCTCCTGGCACTTTTGGGGTAGGGGCTTTATTTATGAGTACAGTTTCTATTCTTAGCAGCTATCCTTGTTTGTGCAGGGTAGCACATCACTGGAACCACTTTAGCGATATGTATAATGAATGATTCTGTCCTTTAAATATTAGAACCTTAATAGTAAAGGGTAGGGCTTTGTTCTGGAGTGATGCTCTTCCCCCAGGGAGAGGCATAGCTTGTCCCTTTGCCTTGTCATAGCAAAGAGAGATACATGTGAGGTAGGAAAGGGGGAAACATACTCTTTAACTGCACCCAATTGGAGACGTACCTGGGATACACATGTGGTCCTTCAGGAGGAAAGAGAAAAACTCTTAAATCACCTTGTACCTTCCTGATTTCAGATTCAGTGAGTGGAAGGTCTTTGTCCTGCCAGACTCTTTACACCACAGCAATGGCCCCAGCCCTTGCCCAGCCCAGTCTGTGCTACAGTCCCAGCTTCCGAGAAAGCCGATGGGCCGGCACTCGCGCTGGTCCTGCCTAGGGAAGTCAGGCTGGGTGGAATTCCTCCTGCCTGAGTTCTGATCTCCACAACGCAGACCTTATTTTTCTCCACTGACTAAATGAATGCTCAAGTAATTAAGGTCAGGTGAAGCCCACCTGATCACTCTCATTTGCACAGTGGTTGTGTTGGGATAGGGTCCTTCTGGATGTATATGAGGCTGTCATAATGTGTGGAGGGATGGACGCTGTATGTTCTACTTTGGATTTAGACATACCATGACATTTGCTGATTGCCAAATATCATCAAGTCCCAGAATATAGTTAAAGATTGACAGCTTATGTAAAAACACTTTTCTTCAGTAGTTAATGTGTATAATGATGATTTGGAGATCAGTTGTTCACATACATAGCCCTCTGCTTGTGAATAACTACATTTCTTAAAGTAAAAGCTAGCATCTCTGTGAAAGGCAGATATTTATAGAAATCTGATTACATGTTGACTTAACACAGGCCACCTGCTGTAAATAGTTCTCTTCCTGAAGGCTAACAAACAATAAAAAAGCCAAAACAGAAATCCAGGTACAGAATTCATGTTTACTCTTGCTAGAAATGGGGAAATGACTTTGCTTTAGGAAACCACCATTCTGGGTTTTGATACCATGCTTGAAGGTTTCATGGGAGGTTGGGTAGATGGCAGAGGGGAAAATGGGGATGAAAGGTCCCTATTTTTAGAAGAAATCCAGAAAATGCCCTAGGCTGATACTTAGTGTAGCAATGTAACTCCTACTAGGTTCTGAAAGATAGTGCATGGAGGATCAATAAACCAGTGCTTGTAACGCACTAATTCTTCTAGTCTAAAAGAGCTTTCAGAGCTTTTTGTTCATTGGAGAACAAAATATATCTATATATATTATAGACAGATATAGATCATATCTGTAGTGAACAGGGATATTCATAAGGCAACCATTGTTCACTCTTTGTTTTAGAATCGTAGGATCATTTAGGTTGGAAAAGACCTTTAAGATCATCGAGTCCAACCATTAACCTAACACTGCCAACTCCACCACTAAACCATGCCCCTAAGTGCCACATCTACATGTCTTTCAAATACCTCCAGGGACGGTGACTCAACCACTTCCCTGGGCAGCCTGTTCCAATGCTTGACAACCCTTTCAGTGAAGAAATATTTCCTAATATCCAATCTAAACCTCCCCTGGCAGAATGTGAGGCTGTTTCCTCTCATCCTATCGCTTGTTACTTGGGAGAAGAGACGAACCCCCACCTCACTACACCCTCCTTTCAGGTAGCTGTAGAGAGCGATAAGGTCTCCCCTCAGCCTCCTTTTCTCCAGACTGAACAACCCCAGCTCCCTCAGCTGCGCCTCATAAGGCTTGTGCTCCAGGCCCTTCACCAACTTGGTTGCTCTACAAACGTTGCTCATTCTACTTGTCTGGGATCTTTCTCTTTTGGGCGCTTGCAGGCTCACAGAGCAGCTCCCCTGGGGAGTCAGCGAGAAGTTTCCACAGAGTCCAGAGCATGGAGCCACCACTTTTCACTCCTGGTGAGGTAGAAACTGCACTTTTGCAAATGAGAAGCAGTACAATATTTGCTTCGAGAGCTGTGCTGCCAGTCTTCTAACTGGGCATTTCAGTGGCTTGAGAGTATGAAGTCCCAAATGACAAAATAATAAGTCTGAGAGCATCCTGGACTTCTGCTATATGTAATGGGAAGGATCCCCATTTGCTTATTCAAGAAATTTCCCTATGCAGAAAAAAATATTTTTAGCAGCATTTTAACTGTATGTGTTGGAAATGGTTCACATATATCACTT
Organism: Haliaeetus albicilla; assembly: GCF_947461875.1. Classification (NCBI taxonomy): domain Eukaryota; kingdom Metazoa; phylum Chordata; class Aves; order Accipitriformes; family Accipitridae; genus Haliaeetus; species Haliaeetus albicilla. Next base: position 1,892,605 of record NC_091502.1, read on the forward strand.
CTGTCATGTAGTGATTAGATCTGTGGCTGGGTCTATGACCAAATATTGAGATATAATGAACAACGTAATATGGAAAATATGTTTGACCCATTAAATAAAAGTGAGAGCTGGATCTCACAGTGAAGTCTGCTCTCTGTGTTTGCCTAGAGCAAACAAGCAGGAAAGGGAAAACATTCATGTGGAATGTGGACGAAAATAATTCAAAAGGGTTACTGTAAATACTGTAGAAAAGCATTGGTGAAAGCAGATTAAATTCCTATTACAGGCAGGTCCCAAATACTGTAACAGTAAGGCATAAAATACAGAGAAGAAAAAAAAATAGTTTGGTTTAATAGTCTTGTGTATACACTAAGGAAAGAAGTATGTCTTTCTACTGTCATTGTATCTTCAACAGTTTTCAGAGAAGATAAGGAAGCTGTTTCCACAGTCCTCTTGCAGGGATGGCAAAAATTCTTTGCAAATTAGCCTACACAGGTTCTTTCTAGCAGAAAAATACATAAGTTATTTTTCAAGATGAAGCAGACATCTATTTGTTTTCAGATTCAGCAAAGCCATTGCACTGGATTTTTTAATATTTCCATATATTTCCTTTTATATTTCATATGTATAAAGATTTATAGATATTTAATATTTCCAATTATGAAGAGGAAAAATCCAATATTAAGAAAATTATGCCTGTTCTATTCTTCACAGTTCAACAAAAACTGTATAAAATCCTTTTTGACTACACAGAATTGCCTTTAATTTTCTTTTTCGTGGAAACCATTTAGTTCATTGCAGTACCTAATTATTACATGTACACAAAGGAATTGCCTTACAGTCTAATATGTACTTTTGGTGGGGAAATAATAGAATTAACTATAATTACTAGATTCCTTCTTTGAAGACTTACAGATGCTGCTTGCTACATAGGACTGGAGATATTCTTTATTTTTAAGAGAAAGGAAACGTTTTTGACTGGTGTACTTTATTATGGAAGCGTTGCAGCTGCATTTTGGTAGTGGTTTTTGTGTACCTACTCCATGTTATGGCCAACAAACTGTGAAAATCCATCTAGCTGATGCAACACGAGATACAGAATACTTCCAAAGGCCACACAAGTGCTACCTGGTAAGATGTGTGCTTTGCATCCTAGGCCACTGGTGTGAGTAAGCCAGCCTTAGCTGACCACAGCATCTGCTACGTGAGAACAAAATGTGGCAGGCATCAAATCTTGTTTGTAATTTTATTTTCTTAATCTTGAAAACAGTGATCTCTCCTCTGTACACTTTTTCTTCTTTGCTTCCCTTCTCTGTGTTCCTCTACATGTAATTTTAAAGTGAAAACATATGACTTACAGCCTAACTCTGTCCATTTACTCAGCTGTACCTATTTAATCAATTTAAATTGGAAAAAGAGTTTACCAACTTTCAAAAATAAATCCAGGTCCAGTGCAGAGTATTGTATAAACAAAGGTCTAATTTCATTTTTACTTCTTCGTAAAAAAAAAGCGTGCGTGGAAAAAATTTTACAAATGACCTTTCTGCTTGGGGAAAGGAAAAAAAAAAAAGAAAGAGTAGGGAACATGGTGGTTCTTTACTTGGATTCTTCCTCTTCTAAGGCCACAACAAAACGAACAAGCCCTGAAACAAAACTGAGAGTTTAAATTAATGGCTTCTGGCAAACTGTCAACTGGTATTAACTTTATCATTCAACACAATGTCAGTTTGAAAAGCTTCAGGACAGGGCATTTGAATGTTAGAATCCTGATTAACAGATTAAATGAATTCCACTTTATCTTTCAGCCCAGTACTGTGGACCAGGACACCTGACTTACTAATCTTCTCTGACTTTTGTGTAAGTATCACTGACTGCAGCAGACCATCATAAGGCAGATGAAGACAGCATGGCAGATAGTTTAGCTGCTGTTTTCTAGCAACTATTTTGTTATTTTGGCTGGCCAGTTTAGGTCTCATTAATGCTAATACTGGAATAGGCTCATGACACACAATCCTAATCTATGTTTCATGTGGCCTGAATTTTCTTGGAAGCAGAGGTTGTTAAATATTTATGTTATGTTAGCATTTAGTGTCACTAATCTCCGTGGGCCCGTCTTGCTATGTTCTGTAAAAATATTTAGTTCACACAGTCCTTCTCCTGAGGTGCTGCTGCACTTCATCAATGGCAGAAAGCAGTATGCTCTCTAGCCCAGGCCAATGACTCGCTTGTTAGTATATGCTCATTCCCATTTTTAAATCTGAAAATATTACAGTTTGCCAGCAAACACCAGCAAATATTGTTTATGCCATTGTTAAGCAGGCGTTGTTTCATACCTAACATCGCAATGAGGTTTGCAGTTTTCCCAGGGATTTATTTTTGTTTAAACAATAGCCACTTGCAAATTGGAGATCCTTTAGGATTTCAGATGCACTTAGAATTCAGATGCACAGTTAAATTTGAGGCTTTCGTGCAGGCATATGAACAACTGAGTGCAAAAAAGCAAAAGACCATTTTCACAATCAATTTTGACATGCTTGGAACAGGAACATGGAAATAATAACACATGGGAATGGTTAAAACCGTTCTGAGGTCCAAACACCTTTGTTTGCAAAACACCATTCTCAAAATTTCTTTTGGTCGACAGGAATATTACCAACAGCTTCATTTCTATAAGGAATTACCATGTCATTGAGACAGGTATCACTGTGGCAGGACAATTGGAAGATGAAATTAATCTTGGGGTGAATCTTAGGATGGGATTCCTCATACCGCCTTAAGCTATCTCCATTTGAGTTAGTCATTGTGAACTCTCTTTACAGACAAAAGAGAGAAACGAGCAGTTTAAAACAGCAGATCTCTATTTTAAGTGCTTGCTTTAGAACGAGAGAAAATGTGTTCTTGAAATTCTTGTTTATCTCCTTTGTCGGTAAAGGGAACTGAGGAGAAGTAGCTCTGCTGTGGATATCCACAGTGCGTACGAGTTGTGCAAACTGAGTCCCACCTGAGCACCTTCCAGTTCTTGCCCCGTTGTCTGTTCCTGAGGACAGATCGGTCCCATTATATTCTTCCCATTCACCTCCTCTTCCTTGATTGATCTGTTGCTGAAAACAACAGAAGCTTGAAGTTGTTAAACAAATATTTCCCACTATTCAGATTTGTCTCTTGCATGTCTGGTAAATGAGTTCTGCATTTTCACCAGTGACAAACTTGCTGGTTTTCTGTTTGCTGTAGAGCTTCTCTTCCAGGAATATGTGCCTGAAATGCTGTTCCTTTTTAAGGTTATTTTTTTCCCTCCCTTTCCAAGGAAGGTAGTATGTGCTGGTAAGGCCAAGACAGTTGATTAACTCCGGTTATGAGGATGTTTTCTTTATTCCCATTAAGTGTCTTGCAGACGTGTGGTTCCAGCTTATCATATCACTTTCAAAGGAATCACATTGTGCTCTTTTGACCTTTTGACCATTCTTCATTAAAAATTCATTGTTATGCTTCCCCCAAGAAATGTATATTTCTCCTCAACCATGTTTCAGCCCTGTAAAACACTAAAATGCATTTTAAGCCCTTTTTGCCCATTCAGAAAAACATTGCAAAACCATGCTTCTGCAGCACCTCCCACCTAAGAATGCCAGACCCCTTCACAGGCATGAATACACGAGAGAAAAGGAAATATCATGCTCAAAAGATGGACAATGCAGGAAAAGGTTTCATGAATTGCCAAAGCTCACACAGCAGCACCATGATGGTAGTACATTCCACACGATGCTCTTTTTTTTGATGTCCACTCCTGTGCCTTAACCACAGTAGCCCATAGGAGCACATTCTTCTCTCTTTTCTGAGAATTGATTCATCACCATAAGGATGGTTTATTATACAGCCTCATGCTGTAAACCTTTCCTGCTCTAATGGCTGATAGAATTCTGGCACCGCGGTGAGTTCTTGCTCATTTACTCTCTGGATATCGAGTATGCTGCTGATGTGAGAATGAGCTTCCTGGGAAGTCTCTCTTAACATAGAAATGTGAGAATCAAAGAATTTGATTCTGCTGGGATTTTTCCCATTAATCAGGGTTCTGAATGGTTTCGCAACCCTTTGTTTCCTTCATCTTAATTTTTATTGCATCCCAAGTTTTATAGGGAAGCATTTTTTTAAATCAAAAACCCAGAAAACAAAGAGCCAAGCAATAACTGAACTACAGCCTCAGTAGGACTGTTTGTTCAACACAGTCACACAGAGCCAGTCTGCTTCAAAAATGCCTACAGCTTCAGTTCTATTAAATATAATTTGTTTCAATGCAGGCAATAATCAACACTGCATACATCTGTGAGGGAAGGAGGAGGGCTGAGAAGGCAAGGGATCCCACATATCCTTTGAGACGATTTCTGTAGTCTCATGAATTTATTCAGGGGCTTGGAAGGGGTATTTAATTCACTACAGGAATTGCTTGCCAGTGCAAGCAAGGCTTAGTTCATAAGCAGTCTGGTGTGGTGGAGTGCTTTACAGTCCTTACACTGAAGGTGCCCCTGTAGTGCAAAGTACCATGAACGTGGAGAAGTGACACAGTAATGTGAAGGATGACTCTTGGAGGCTATGTCTGAATGGAAGTCATCAATGTAGCAGCAGTTCATGTAACCATCCCTGAGCTAGCTGCAAGTAGGCTGTTTTGGGTACGGCTGGCCCCATGTCCACCCCAGTCTGAAAGCTGAGGGAGCACAAAGGAAAATGGCAATGGCTTTTCCCTCTCTCCTGATTGAAAGGCTACCTGCATAAAAAAAGCAACTGGTTAAAGTACAACAACAGAAAAACTGAGATAAAACTGTTAGGATCTAGAGTATCTCTTCCATAATATGGGATAGTTGTTCTTAGTGGGTTTCTTGTAGACCCCTCCAATACAATTTGTTACCAGATAGCAAGAGTCTCAATGTCTGTGTCTGTGAGTGGCCCAGGGCTAACCAAGCACAGACCTAAGCGGACGGACATGTGCATTTTCATACTTGATTACTGCCATTCAGTCTATTAAGAGTGAAAGTCTCACCCTGATAAAGCTCCAAGGGATCCCATTCCAGCAGGTTGTCCACTGAGTAAGGTATTAATGTGAACATGCCACTCCTGGGCTCAGTTTTCTGTTCTCAGACTTTTGTTTTCTTTGGTTTGTTGGGGTTTTTTTTGTTTTTTTTTTTTTTAAATTCAGGTCGCGTTTCAAAATGTTTATCCTGTGTTCGGATCTGTCTTTGGGAACAGCCCCTGCTACCTTTCTCCCACAGCAGCTGCCTTTGCTGGGAGCAATGAAACTGGTAATGAGCTTGGGGAGTGCATGGGAGGCAGCCCCATTCCCACTGCATCTGGGAAGGGACTTCGGAAAAATTCCTGCAAGGCACATTATGATGGACTTTGTTGTTCAGAAGAAAAACATGTGGCTTTTTGACCCTACAAGCAGAGTCCTCTGCTGGAGTCCTGCTTAACCCGGTAAGGTCCCATGGGTATATCTGAATTTGTCTGATCCACTTGTCCTTACTACCGAGATAGACTTTTTCCTGCCTAGCTGGTGCATCAAATAGGATTTACGATGGAATTGAGTGTTACGAAGCTTTGCACTGCTGGGGCAGAGGCACTTTTTTGTGTGCGCAACAGCAGAAGTGTAAGCACCAGGAGCACTTCAGCAGTGGAAACCCAGATGCTGAGAGAGGGCTGATATCTAGAGGTTTGAGAATGGCAGTGGCAAGAGTGCACAGCTGTAAATACCCGTGGTTTGCCTTAAGTATAACAGAAGCACCAAAGAATAGATCCATAGTCTAGTTCTATCTGCTTTTGTGCATATTTGAAGTATGGCTTATCACATGAAAGCTTTTGGACAACCCCTCTGGCGTACAAGCTCCACTTCTTTCCACTGGAGTCACTGGAGCTCCACTGCCTACGGGGGGGGTAACAACAATGTGCTGTGTTTACCCTATTGTAAGCAACAGACTGTTTTCTGCACAACTTTCCTGCAAAAACCTCGTTTTGGTTTTTGCTAACAAAGCAAAGGATGTTTACACATTTAAGGTTCTCCCTAAATATGAAACAACAACTTTCAGAAATCTAGAGCCCACTGACATTTAGAGAAGTCATGCTACTTATAAAGGGAAAAAAAAAGTGAATTGGGTTCATATTGAAATGTAGATTGGTACAGGATTTACTATGGATTATTAATCCCCCCTCAAAATCCTTATTTCATGAGCCATCAGGTCAGAACATGAGGGAATGAACAGCCACAATGGAGATTACTTTCTGAAGAAAGCCATGTGTATTTGTGTGATGGTCACGAAGTTACAGATGTTCATTTCCAGGATTGTAATTTGTGGAAGCCTCATTACCTGACGTAGACCATGGAGATGACACTTCCCTTAAAGGCATATTAATAGTTTATGTCATTTTCTTCATCAGCTTAGACATGCTTGTTGGTCACCATCACTGCTGGAAACATGCACACTTCCTAATGTTCAGAGTTTCTATGTACAGTGGTATGCATAGCATGAAAATTATAAATGTAAAGAACAAGAGTCAGCAAGGGCATGTACAATTTTGCCTACTTTTAGTGTTCCATCCAAGTGCTTGTTCAACAATATTTTTGTCCTTTCCCCCCGTCTCCCTCCTCTTCCATGTTACACGTGTATGCTGTCCGTGCCCTGCCCAATATCGCTAAAAATTGCTAACTCCTGACAATTTGAGGGCAGACAGAGAGGGCATCTGTTGTATGTCATGGGTTTTTTTTGATGCCTGGTGATAATGTTGATACAGCTACTTTGATCTTTAAGCAGTTTGACTTCATGGAAGAGATTCTGACTGTGTGGATGTCTAAGTAACATCCATCAGCTCATAAATCTAAATAATTCTCAAACGCTCCTACTGGTTTTATGATCTCCTAAACTATACAGTCTAAAGTATTTTTCAACTGTTCCACATTTCTGGCCAAGTCTTTGGAGATGGTGAAAGCTGAGCCTTTAGTGTCCTGTTTCTATGGCAGGAAGGGCACAGCAGCATTTGTAGGCCTGGGCAGATGAAGATGGTTTTCACCTGCTTTGTTCTTGGGCAGATGTTTGTCATGCTTAGCATCCATTCTCCTTTTATGCCTTTATTAAAAACCTCCCCTCCACACAGCATAAATTTTGCAGCCTTCTTGAGCTCTCACTGATGTTGCAAAGGTCTTTCCGTGGCAGATTTGAATAAAGGACGGATATTTTAATATTTTTTTGGTAATAACTCCTGTGGTTTAGGAAAGGGCTTTTGTTACCACTGGAATGCAATAAAAGCCTCTTTTGAACACTTTTGATGAAGGGTGAACTCTTTCCATGCCTGTATGTGTGCAGGGGTATGTGAGCAGTACCTGCCCAGGAGTCAGACCCTGCTCAGTCTTCCTCAAACTGGTCTTGACTTTTAAAAACTACTCCGAATGAAGGGCTCCTTCACATCTCAGATCAGCACCTTACAGACCCAAATCTGGGCTTCCTTTGCCTTATAAAATCTCTATTTGAAAAGATGTCTCTTCCAGACTTCTCAGATTTCTGAAGAAGTGTGATTGTAGAAGATATTTCACTTTGCCAGTACTGTTCTGATTAAGCATGGGAGGAAGAGGAGAGGAGGAGGACCTTCACACTGACCTCTCCTCCTCTTCTGAGCTCTGTGTTAGGCACCGACTACTGCGTCCTTCTGGTCTCATTCAGACCAAATATGAGTTTTGACCAGATTTCCTCTGCAGAATGGCTCCAGGTAGGGCTATTTCATAGTATTGTATATCAGCAGGTTAAAATTGCTGAGGCATCTGTCAGAGCACGGTAAGTATCACTGCTTTCCTCTTTCCCAAATACTGTGTGGCCAGCAATGGCACTTTGCAGCCAGAGGGAAACAAAGAGCCATTACTCTCAGCGTGCGCTCCTGATCAGGATGTATATTGATAGTTTGTTCTAGGAAGAAGGGTTTATGAGTGCCTCTGGCAACTGGTGGTGTGAGCTGCGCACCTATAAATTCTAAGTTGGCAATATCAAACAAAAAATATTCTCCGGCTATAGCCTGAGGTAACGGGGAGTGGGAAAAGCCAAGCTGCGCTACTAATCCATAACCACAGAAATGACCTCCATTCCAAAACAAACACTATATAAAATTTTAAAAGCTGGCCAGCACAATATATGTAATAAAATGTCAGTAGTATAATTCAAACCAACCTTAGAAATTGGGATATATAGCATTTGGTCATTTATACCCTTCTGTATCAGCATTAGCTAAGAACAAAGGTTGACAGCCATTCAGGAGCTCATTCTGCTCAATGAATATCATCACCAAACCCTTCTGCTTTGACAGTAATACTTGCTAATTACCAGGCAGCACCTACACAATAACACACATATACTAATTTTAGAGACTTTAGTTTCATTTAAAACGTCATAAAGAAACATCAGTGAATTTCAATATTGTTATTGTGGATTTCACAACGTTATAGCTGAGAGAAGACTCTAACCTTAGAGATTTGGCAGCAGTTGCATTTGAGAAGTGATAAACCCATTATATGCTCAGTAGATATCCCCCCATCTGTTGACAAAATAAAATTATAGAAAATGTTGGACTGAAATCAAATGTTTTTAATAACCAGTTTTCTTCCCCCCAACAATAAAATAAATTCAGTATAACAAATAAAATGTAAAATGCACAACAGTTTACACAAGACAATTTTTACAGTTTCATGGGAGATTTTGAGATTTTCTCTGTGGAGTTTCTCCAGGTATTTCAGGCAGGTGCTTGCGCTATCTGTAAGGCCCTCTTGCTATAATGAATTTCATTTTGTGGGAACCTACTTAACTCACCCTGCTTAGTTAAATTATTTAACAAATTAATTCTGCTTTGTCTCTAACTGTTTGCTGCATCTGCGCTCCATAGCTAAGGAACAGAAAATGGGATAGTGTTGGAGCTGTATGCTTCATTAGCCGATCGAGTTTAAAAGGCAGATACAAAATACAGAAAATGTACGTTATTTTCTGACGTCTCATTAGGGCATGATGCTGTAGCTTTCATTTTTGTCTGTCCATATGCCTCCTGTCTTTAGATCAGAGACCTGTTGGAGCATGCTAGGGCTTCTCTCCTGTCCACTTTTCCCTTCCTCTGCCCCGATGATGGGTCTGGGTGCAGACTCCTGCTGTGGATGCAGTACTCCCCAGTCTGATAATAAATACATTCCCTTAGATGAATGTTTTGAACTGTCAGAAATTGCACAAGCTAAGGACATATCTCTGGGTCCAAGCATGCTCCTCAAACGCTGCTAGAAACACTGGGGAATTTTTCTGACTATTACTGGTATCTGGGACACACTTCTTCACCCGATCCCCGAATCTTAGTATGGCTTGTGCATCTTTTAGAGAGGTGTGCTGAGCTCTTCTTTGGATACCTATCAAAGCAGGGCTTTGGTGAGTTTGGTACTTTTTCCCATAGCCCTGACCTTGTGGTTTAGATTTGCTGTATCCTGTGTACAGAATTCTTTGCTGTAAGCAGGTTGCATGAAATGATCCTTAATTCAAATCAGGATCCAGTAAAATGCAAATCCACTTATTCATTTACAGCATGCTAACAGAAATCACAGTTACAGGTGCTTAGAAAGAAGCACAGGAGAAAGAAAATCATGTGGAAACTACTGTCACCAAGATTCAACCAGAAAAGCCCCTCTCCTTGTATTTGCCTGAGCTGCAGTAGATGCTTCCCCGATGTATTTCCCTGTCCACAACCTGTGCCCCAGGCTGTGCTCCCCAGGGACAACCTGCTTTCTGCAGAGCATGCCAGGTTTTATAGCTCATCCCACTCCTGGGGTCCTTTGCATTCCTCCTCCCTTCCACCTCCCACCTCTCAACACATTATCTCCTTTGACCTCATTGCAGGGATACCTATAACACGGCTCAGAGAGGGGATGGTTGGACAGGGTGGCTAACCTTTAATCCATCCAAAGAACTGATCCAGCCAAGAATGAAGCCAGTGGGGAATAAAAAAGGGGGAGAAAGTATCTCTTTCCGACCTGATCCCCTTCCTGACCCACTTTACATGGCAGATGGGGAGAAGCAGCCACCCCCACAGTGCAGGGAGAGTCCAGGTTTGGCTGGACCAAATAGAAAGGAGGGGCTGGATGGCCAACACCAGTTTGAGATGCCTCAGGTTGTGTTTGTTACCGATGGAGAGAAATAAGTATGTATTACCACAGGAAGATTTCTCTCATTAGGTATCCTAGACACCTAAAAGGCAGGTATCTCAGTAGTTCAAATGACTCCCTCTCTACAAGTGACTGTTTACATCTTTCCGTTGACAATAAAGGTATCCTGGGGCAACATCTACGGATTTGGATATCTGATCTTAGACAGCTGGAGCACTGGGTGAAACAAATCCTGGGTTTAGTAGGTGCATTTCCATGCTGAGCATGTCCCAACCATTGCTAAATAGCTAAATGACATGAACGTACATACAGGCCCCTTACTTGACTTGGCTCAGTGGGAATCAGTTCATTTGGGGACACTCTAGACCAGAATCGGTAAGCTTTGAGTCTCAGTCTTCAGGAGATGTTTTTACAAGATGTTACACTTCAAATGCTAATGAATCAGATATTTAATTCAGGGGGTCACACCAGACTTTTGTTAGAAATTCAGACTTCAGCCTAGTTCTCTTCTCCCCTGGAAGACACAGAGAAAACTATGATAAATTAAGTGTCAAGTGTGATATACAGATAAATGTTGCCATGAAGTGTGTTTCTCTGGAATTTAACCAGGCCTATAAGCCAGTGTATCAGTGTAACCTAGATTTAGTAGTGGTAAAGTCAATTCAAAATGTCATCCTTCTGTATCCAAATACCTGTCAGTCTTCTTTTGCATGAGATCTGTATGATTATAATTTTTTGAAATGTATGAAACGATTTTAAAATTTCAAAAAGCATTTTCTCACAACTAACTTGTAGGCACATGTAGTTTTCTACTGTAAATAGCACTGAGCTTAAGTGTCTTGTGTAATAAGTGTCTTGAGTCTCTTTAACCTCCGCATTCTCAATTACACATTGATTTTTAGTGTAGTGGATAGATAAGGAAAAGTGAACTTCTTAGTGAAATCAAGGAATGCATCTAGTCTTTCCTTAATTTAGATATGGACTTTCTGAGAAGCATTTAGCCTAACATTACCAACTGTCACTTTCTACTTATCAGCTGGAACTGGCGTGAAGGTGGGCTCTCCAGCTCTGCTTTGCAGTTACAGTGACTGGTTTCTGAAGATAGAGAGTTGACTCAGGTGATTCACTCAGGGTGTTATGACAGCTGTATTCTTATTTTCTTCCCTCATTTCACAGCAGTCTCCTCAGATAAGGCTTTGAAAGACAGAGCTAATAGGGTGCTTGTCAGCAACATGGCTTTACCTTTTAAGAAGCTGGGGGCAGTTGTGTTACTCAGATGGTGGTGGTGCTGCTCCCAGTTTCTTTCATCTGGATATTCCTACTTCAGGGAACAACATGTTGGGCAACAGTGTTTTGTATGATTTCTGCAGGGCAACTTGATTCCTCCGCATTGAAAAGAGGACAATATGGTGCTTTTAGCAAAGATTTGGAAAGCCATGCCAGGGTGGGAGTTGTCCCTTCTCATTATGCCATGGGAAAATGGGGTTGTTGAAGCCCCTAGCCGTGTGCTTCCAGTTGCCTGTGTTGTTTGTTTTCTGTCTGATATGTCCTAGTGCTGCTCAGCCCAGGTCCTGTTGGTAAATCCAGAATTCTCGGGAAATGTCTTTTGAAGATAAGAACTATACAGACTATCATCTGCCTGCTGCCTGACAATCCTTGCTGAGTAGCTGGTAAAGTTGCTCCTTTTACTTGTCCAGTCCATCACCGTCACCAGCAGAAAATAATTTTAAAAGATTGTACAAAAAAGCTCCATGAAAATTTTGCAGTATTTGATCACCCCTGCGCTTCCATGATAAAACCAGTAAGATTGCACAGGTTCTTCTCTAGGCAAATGCCAATCATGAAGGTAGACTTACTGATCTTACAAAATTTGAGTGATCTTGGCTCAAAGAAGTTGGGTATGACAGTACTGTTTAACTGCACCTGTTTCATAAGAATCGTTATATATAAGTGCACTTTAGCAGCTGTAGGTGCATAGCTATTAAAAATAGACACTGTGATCTGAAGTATTTTCGATAGTACATGTGGCTTGCCAAATCTAGACAACTTTCTCAAATAGAAAAATGGTTTTAGTTGTTTTTAATTTTATTTCTGAAGTTTGGGTTACACCTATTAGGTGCAATTAGATAAAGTCTCTCTAGTAATAGCTGTTTTAACTAATAATAACCTTAAGATATAGTGTAAAACTTCTTTGTTTCTGTTTTGCTGCATTACATGGTATATATTGTATAATTATAAATAAGATGATTGCAAGAAACATGTAAATAGAAAGAATTTAAAATAAGCTTGAGGTTAAAACTTGCTTCACCTAAAACATGGTTTCGAGCTAAAATTGGCTATTGAAGTTACTTGAACGCTGTTGGGAAATACAGAATAATGAGGATCCCGTGTTTGACATACTTCACACCTTTAGATGTAGTTTGTACGTACGGACTTAGGCCTAATTGATAGAAGAATTCTAGATAGCACATGAATGGATAAATGGTAAATGGTAAAAAAAATAGTTGTTAGTGAACTTTGTATTTTTGCTGTTGTCACTCTAATCCTTATTTAGCTTTTGTGTGTACATGAATAGTGGATATTTCTATGAAACCCCCCTTAAGTTCCACAGAGTCTTCTCAGAAGTGAATTTATAAGTAAAAATATTTTTTTTACATTTAAAATTTTTTTCATGCTTCTAGGAGATCCACTTTATTATGGAAAATAATGTTTACTACACTTATTACTACATTATGTTGATCTCATTATTTTAGATAGTATTGGATGTATTTCAAAATCCAGGTTTTATATAAAGTCTCTTCTCTCCAAACGTTAAAAGGCATTGAGATCAATGTCAGACTGAAAAACTAAAGGTGAAGTATTCTCAAGTTCACAGAGAAGAAAGTCTTGAACAGGAGCAACCATAGTGCGTTCTGAACCAGTCTTGGAAATGAGTAGTTTTACTTCAGGCTGCAAAGGGATCGTATGCATTTGCTTGTTAGTGTCTGTTGCCAACCGTGAGTTACTCTGGACAATCCCAGAGCATACGCAAAAAATCTCCAGTCAGTATACATCACCGGCACTTAGGACACTCATGAAACCGAAAGATATCTTCTTTTTTGGAGTAACAATTCATCTGTCTAAAATGTTGCTATATATTCATCTGCAGTGACATTTATAAGATTGCCTTTTATATCTTCATGGTTTTCTCCCCAGTCATTTATTTTCCAGCCAACCACTAAGTACATTCCTGTGAGTCCTTTATTTTTTTGTTACAAGAGCTAGCTGGCTGCCTGTAAATCCCTGAAAGCTGCTTCTTATTATTTATTGTCATATGTGGTCGAAAGGCCAGCCTGTACTATAACGTGTGTAACTGCTTCAGCCCAACGAGGGGGGGGGGGGCAGCTGCAAATGAAGAATTAGGTGGACTGTAGGTGTTGTCCCACACTCGCCCCTGGCAGCCCGGGGAATTGCCCAACGCACAAGGAACACGCTTTCTCAGATGAAATTTCCCCATCAGATGCTCACAATTACTGTCCTCTTCCTGCCTTGAGCGGGCACACGGCTCCCTCGGAGGAGGGTTTGGAAGCCCCGGCTCCTCTTCCCCTCCTCTCTCGCGCCGTTGGCTTGGAACGGCCACAAGATTAATAACGGGATGGAAATGAAGGAGCAGAGAGGGTGTCAGTAAAGTAATTTGATTCAGCTCAGGTGCTTGGGCTCCAAACCTTATTGCGGGGAGCAGCTGGTACCTCTCGCACGTCATCGGCATCGTCGCGTAATGAGTTCAGGCAGCGAAGCCTGCCCGGGGATTACACCCCGATCATCGCCAGCCTAATTGGGTGGCCTGGGGGAGCACGGGTGGAACCGAGCCCCTCATTTGGCCCCGTGGCACCGTCGTCGTTGGTGGTGCGGAAGGCGGTTCCACCTAATGCTTGAGGGCGCAGAGCCTGGGAGTGAGGTGGTAACTGGAATCCTCCTTGTTTTGGCCTGGAAATGGAGCATGTTTGGGACACAAACGTGAAATCAGTCCTTGTAACATGTTTGTCAACGTTTTCTGGATTTCCAGCCTGTCTGATATAAGTCCTTGTCTCCTCTCGTCCAATATTGGTATATTCTTGCCTTTGGTTTAATAAAACAAGCATTTGGCTGTGAAAGTAATCCTTCCCCAGTTTTTTTTTAAAAAACCCACACTTTTATGACACTGTCACAGTGAGGGACATCTTCAGGCTTGCTAGCAGAAGGCAACTGCTCTGGATGTCTCTACACTGTAGATTGACAGGAATTGGTGTAATCAACCACTATCTCTGAGGAGGAGAAAAAGTGCTTTGGTTTGACTTTAGCAACTCTTGTAGTTGTACATCCATATTAAATGCCTAGAAATGGACACTTCCAGGATTTGCAGTCCCATAATATGATTGTCTATGGGCCAGATATAGAGAGGTATTAGATTCTTAAAACAAGATTTGAGTATAATTTGAGTAGTGGCAGTATAAATACAAGTGTTTTACCCTTCAAACCCTGGTTTGTAAATGGCTGCACCTGTTAATCTGGAAAGGTTCCTGTGCACATCCCCAGTCTACTCTAGGATTGTTAGTGGAGATGCCTTTTTTCTTTTTGCCTTAGATACAAAAAATGGACTTGGGCTTGGGCTCCTAGTTTTGCTCTGAGCCCAGGTCCTGCCAGATTCCCTGACTAGTATTTCCACTGTTCCCTTTCTCCTCCTTGGTACCATCTAACCTTGCTATTTAATGATGTTTTGTTTTGGCCTGTTTTTTGCTAGAAAGTTCCCTAAGTAGCAAAAAGACTGATCCACGTTTGAGCTGCCTTGCACACACACATGCATGCATGCATACTTGCGCTGTGAGTGCCTCTGAAAGGCAAGCACATGGTGATAAAAGGGATCCCAGAAACAGGGAGACATTTGGGAGAAAGGGGTTGAACAGTAGGTTGAAAATGTCCCTGTAGGCAACTTATCTTGAAGAAAAGTTGCAGGCAAACAATCTTTTTTTTTCAAGTTTTTGTCTTTATGTACATTCAAACCCCATCCTTTCACCCCTCCCTCAATTAACAGATTGCGCTTTGCAGAAAACCATAACCCTTGAGCGCTCTAGTTGTGTATGTGTTGCCTCATCACATTCATTATGGACTGACATGGAACTCAGAAGGTATTCCTGACTAGTGTACTGGCCAGATCATCCATCAGTGAAGAAGGATCAGCACCCCTTGGGACACTAATCCCAGCCTAGATGGAATGAGGTGTATGCGAATATGCTATCTGTAGACAGCTCCTGCGCAGGATCCGTATTAATTCATTCCACGCCTGGAGTTTTATGTCCCGGCTGAATCCTTTGCACCAGATATTCATGTAGGTGACTGGCTAGCAGGCTTATCTCCCACAAGATGATAACTTCTTACCACTGAGGGACTTACCAAGTTAGGCCATAAGCCTCTGCAATGAGGCTCTGACAACAGAGGAAGCTATAGCAACAGTGATGGTGGCTAATTACCTCTTTCCAAGGTATCCAGTTTCACGGATCTGAAGCTGGTGTCAATGAGCTTCACGGAGGAACGGCCAAGGAGGAGCCCTGACCACATACCTCTTGAGGGTTACAGAGCGAGCAGAAGCTCCTTCCAGTCAATATTGATGTTCCCTCATGTAATGGTATACACAAAGCAGCACTCACGGAGAACGTGAGCCTGAGCATGCCAAAAAGCAGTAAGGTCTCAATGGGCTGAGCACCTTTCATGTAAGTTATTGCAATAGCTGTAGTCAGTGATCCAAAAGCTGTAGTCTTAGGATGTAGTGCTCAAGCAGGATAGAGCGGTCGTGTGCCTAAGCTTGTCGGTGGGAGTTATTACTTGGAGTCCCAAGCCCCATCTGTCACGACTGGGTGATATGGTTGGTAGGCTGATGATCATGGAGTCCAAGGGACTCCTTGTAGGTGCCTTGGCTACATCTAGCAACTTGAGCAATGGAAGGTGGAGGCTTTGGCACTGCGCTCTGCGCATCTGCACGGTGCAACTGGCACGCCATTAACCTGCCACCCTCTGAACAACGCCCTGCAGTGTGCGTGGGCTGGGACGGGTTAAGGGCTGGTCCCGGGGAGGCTGGCAGCATGGCTGGAGTCTGTCATGCCACTTGCTTTTGGGTCAGAGAAGGGCCCTGACCTGTGTTAATTACTAGGAGAATAATACTCCCGCATGACCACTGGTTCTGCTCGAATAGGCAGCTGAAAGATAGGATACCCTTTTCATTTCAGGTTTTTGCCTCCTGCAACTCACACCGGGACAGCAAGGAGCTTGGTGAAGAGATTTGTATGGGCCTTCCGGAGCCTCACGTGTGTGCGCTTTATGCTGAATCCGATTTAGTTCTGCCTGGCAGTTCAGGGGAGTGAGGGCATGGGATGGATAGCAGGAGGGACATGGTTGCAGGAGCGAGAAATCCCAGCTTACAGCCTGCTCTTCATGGCAAGTTAAAACAAGGGGGACAGAAGGGTTTAGTAGAGGAAAGAGAGAGGGAAGGGACATTGCAGGAGCGGAGCTGGGACAATCTGTTTGGGTCTATTTGGAAAAAATTGAACAAGTGTTTTACCGTAGAGGAACTCTGTCCCTCTCTGACTTTTCTCCAAGCCCCTGCCCCCTTCCCAGAGTCCTGCTGCCTTCCTACTGAAGCAGTCCCTTTTTTTCTACTGATATTATTTGAAAAGATGTGCATGCAGGGACACTGGCCACCAGGCACTATTTTATTTCCTTTTTGATAGCTTTGTACAAACTGATGTATCTGAACAGCCATGGGCACTGGATTTATACGTGTAGGTGTACAGCAAGACTGAAAGACCACTTTCAGTTGTTCTGCTGCCTTTTCTGGCAATCACTAGTTCTGCTACACAGTGAGGCAAACTAAAAGTGCATCATTCTTAAATTTGCACAGCTGTGATACTAGGATTAGCTTTGCCACAGGGCTTGGTCATTGCAGCATCGTGCCAAGACTAAGTCTCTTCAAAGTATAAACAGACATGAAACTTTTAAGCCAAATCCACTGGTGCTGATAGCTTTTAGCTGTCTCTAATCTTCTGGCACCAGGGGAGATGATATTTTTTTTCCTATCTAGTTTTGTACATAAAAGCATATTCTCTGCTTCATGTTAGGAACGCTAGGCTGAAGGTAGCTTGGCATTGTGGCACCCTCAGGCACACAAAGCCCTTATGCCAATCTTTTAATGAATAAAAAGCACTCCAGGCTCCAAATTTTGCACGTAGGTACCCATGTTAGTTACCCAGGTCCTTGTTTGTGTAAATGGGGTGCAACTGAGAGGACTTACTTCTAACTAGTGATGTGGAGCTGTAGTGCTGTTTTGGCATGATGTCACCGTAGCGAGACCCATAAACTGAGTCAGCTGTTTGTTTGGCAGATTTTCATCTACGTAAATCCCTCTGTAAACTAATTATATGGCCACAGCTTATAAATTTTACGAGAAAGCAACCTCCAGACTTGTTTTTCTTGTCAGTTGCAGATCTTGAAACTTAACTGTAGATGTTGCAAAACTAATCACCAGGGTTAGAGAGTCTATAAACTGCACTGTATTGCATAGACATATAAATTTCCAGTACTTCTTTCCTTCTTTAAATACCAGCTTAAGTTTTAGTCCATTCATTTTTAGTATTTGCAAGTAACACACACACAGAAGCCTAAACAAAACCAGTCCACAATTAAACCCTTGGAAAATGTGAGCATAAACTCCAGCTAGAAGTCTCCAAATGAAATATTTATATGTACTAGACATCTTGTATCAGGAGGTAGTTCTCTTGCTGTTATCAGAAGTCAGCCCTTCACTCCCTGTGTCTGCTTCGAATGCTTTTATCCCTGGCAGCACGAGGCTTGCTTCAAACACCCTGCTTGCTTGTCAGCAGGGTTGATGCACTGTATTATAACAAGCATTCGCCACAACTGTTGTTCACAGGCAGCATTTTTAGCTCTACAAGCACAACCCGTGAGATTCTCTATCAATGTAATGATTATTTAGCCAAGGCTCTTCCAGTAAACTAGTCTTTCCTTGGGGTAAAATGCAGCAGCCTTTCTTTTATTGTTACTCTCGTAGAGAAAGCAGCATCCTCCCCAACAGTGGTAGGATCTGGACAAGGAATAGCTGTTGCATCGTCCTCCCAGTATGGCATTGGCTTATAGTCCAATTCTTAACCTAGGACTAACTGGCAGGAACACAGCCAACAACTGCGTATTATTTTCATTGTAGGTATATTTTAGTTGCACAGTTCTATCCTTAATGCTGCATCTCCCTTCGCTGAGAGATTGGTCGCATTTAACTGGTTTGGTCAAAGCTGCTTCATCGGCCACAGGCAGCTCTCAGAGACTCCCTGGAATCAGTAAGTCTCATTTCTATAGAGAAAAAAGGTGAGTCAGCCCAGCTTTACCTTGTGACAGAAATGGGGCAGCTGAAGCTTCGGAAAAGTCTTGTGATATAAACTGCAGATCTGTGTATATAGCCTTTTTACATTAAGAGACCCTGCAACAGGTAGGTGTATACTAGTGTAATTAACACAAATCAACAGAGGAATTTAAATATCCTGGCACAATTATAACTTGGGTTTTTTTCTTAAAAAAATAGAATTTAAATAGAGAGTAAAAGGCAACAGTGGTGTTTCACCACAAAAACTGGATATCAAGCTGGTCTATGTGACTATACCAGCCTGTTAATACATTCTCCTTGTCCTGTGCCTTTCTGGAAACTCCATTTTTATAACTTAAACTGTAATGGACATGGCACATTATTATTATTATTATTATTATTATTAATTACTACTACTACTACTACTATGAGTCTGACTTGTTTGGGTACCCCTCCCTATGAATGCAATACAGTAGGATTTTTTTTTCTTTTTTGTAATCCATGGCCAATTTGTCATTCAAAGGTTTGCTTAGGCACAAAAATGTCTAATTTGTGACTAAATTGTACTTCACATAATGCTGAGAGACTTCATAAAAACAACAGTATAATTAAGATAATAGTAATATTCATTTTTGGTTTAACTGAAATAATAGTGCATTTTTTAAAATTGATTTGTTGCATAAAATATGAAAGTAGGGGTGATACTTGTATAATAATGGAAGGGAGGTTGCAACATACCAATAAACTGTTTCACATGCCCCTATTAATACAGCAGTCCTCTCATCTCCTCCCCCATCTCTCCTCCAGCCCCAAAGCGATCAAGTTAGGTTATCCTCTTCAAAAGCTGATTGATATAAATAGTTATCTGCTAAAACGTATCATGTATTCTAATAACATACTCAAATATTTGCTTTAGTTCATTTTGATAATTGTTTAGAGAACAGTCCTGAATGGAAAGGCAATGAGTGGGGCAACAAACTGAAGTGTTGGCTGTTATTCTGCTTTTTAGTCAACCGGGAGTTTTCCAATTATGAGGAAACTATTTTGCTTACCATTGCTACCTTAAATTAGACATCTGACATTTAGATAACTAGCTATCTCCACTTACTTGCTATAATCTTTGTAGGGACCTCAGCATTTCCAAAATGCAATTTATCCCACCTGTTTTATTCTGCTATGCTGGGAGTGTAGATATTTAACTGTCAATGCCCAAAATAAGATGAAATTAATTCCAGCTTATCAGATATTGAGAGATACCCAAAACGGCTCTCATCAGATCTTTGCTTTCTGTGAGGTCTCTTACACAAGATTATTGCCTGTTCACAAGGATCAGTATCCCTTAAAGGCTTTCATTTTTCCCTTCGGCTGATCTTTAGTAGCTTCTCTTCATGTACTGACAATCAAAGGAGTTGCACTCCGTAACTTCTGTTCTATTTCCTGAGACCCTAGGAAATACAACCACCCAGGTGTGCATAATTTTTGGCATATACATAGTATATAAGAGAGGATTTCTTAAAATATTTGTTTGTTCCTAATGATAATGTGCATATTTTGATGAAAAGTTCATTGAAATGAAAAACAATCACTGAATTCTTTGCATATTTTATTTTTCTTTTTGATTTCCAACTCACACACATCTGGCATATTTTACATCTTTGCAATAAAACATGGTTACAATAGCTTAAGGAATTTATATATCCAAAATATTTCACCATGATCTCAAGATGAAATGAACTTGTCTTCCAGATGTTCAATATTCTCCCAATTCTAAGCTACAAACTCAAGATATTGCTTACAGACGGGTGATGAATAACTTAATCATTACGTTGATCCCCATGATTTCAGAATCTTATAAATACAAACAACAATGAAGAAGGAAATTCAGTGCTAAACTTACTAATACAAGGTGGATAACAAATAAGTAATCACATCAATAAATAATGATATGTTTCTGGTGCAAAGTGCCAATACAAAGAATCCATTATCTTTTTAAATAAATGACTGCAAGTGAGTGTAAATTCTGAGAAAATTACATTCCTGTTACATGCCTCATAGCCCTACCGACACAATATGTACATCTATGACAATACAGTCACCAAATATACAAAGAAGAAACATGAATTAAAGTGTATATACCCCTGGGTGTGTAATTTGATCAGTACAATGTGCAGAAAATTATTCTGATAGTTATCATTACAGTATTGTAAAACATGAGGTGCCTTAGTCAGAGTGGCTTCAGGTGAGATTTTTCAGAATCGAAAAGAATAACCTCAGTCACCTTTACAATGAAGCTAAGGCTGTGAAATAAACCAAGCTGCTCAGAGGAAAAATAAGGGAAAAAAAAAATCACTGGGGGCTCTCTTGCCCATGACTTGTATGCCAAATGCTAATAATCCAGAAGTATAGCACTTTGTCTGTATTGGGAGTCATTTAAGCGTTGCAAAGTGTTAAACTGAACTTCCCTCTTTGCTCCCTTTCCGTCTAGTCATTGAATTTAAAAGGGAGGAATTGAATATCTATTGTATAAAGTATAAATATGGCAAATGATGGCTTTTTATCCAAATGCTTCATGAGCAGAACTCCACTTAAGAGGGGTAAAGTTTAGATTCAAAAAGTGAAAAACACGCATTGGTGGAAATGTCAAAATTACTGTTTGCGCCCAAATTCAACCCTTTAACACAAGCTGTACCCTTAGGCAGATCTCCAGTTTGATTTGTGTGAATGCACCTGTTCCTTCCAAGACATCAGGTTTAAAGTACATGCAAGTTGTAACTCCACAATAAAATTAAGAAACAGTTTTGTTCTTTATACAAGGTTTTACTTTTACAAAAGTATCCCTTTAAAGTTAAGATGTGCATCTGATGTACAAAGTATCAAACGTATTTTTTTTATCTCAGCTTGAAAAGAGGCTGGAGATGGGATGCATGTTAGGTTCAAAGCCTAAACATTGAAATAACTGGACACAAGGTTCCCCAGAATTTTCAAAAGTCTCTTGTGGCGCATCCTACTACCTTTTCTCAATAAACAAAGATATATGAAATAATTACCAAAACATCTCCTAATTCATATAATTTACATGATACAAGCTTGCTTTTCAGCAGCTGGTGTTCAGTTGTGAAAAAACACACAAAGTAAAATGGTTGCTGACTACAATGTACAGCTATTGCTGGGTGTAATGGAATGTACAACGGAGGTCAATGCAGACGTGGTTTTCCACCAGAGACTACACCTTTCATTGCAGCACTTGTGCTCTCAGCTTTACCTGGGCTTTCAGTTCTTCGTTCCGCTTCAGTATCTGTTCTGATGTTCATAATGCCACCGGTTAAAATCTATATTAAAAGCTACGATGCTGCCAGAAGCCATGCCAGTAATCAGAGTTCTGAAAAAGATAGAAAAGATGGTCCTGTCAATCCTCTTTTACCTTCTCAAGCAATGGTTTACCATAAACAGTAAAAAAGCTAAAAGAACGAGGCACTTTTTGCAACACTGTCTGAAGATTAAGCTTAGGGGTGAGATTCAGTTTGCAATGGAGACGCTACATTTAGGCATCAACACATGAGCCAAATTTCCATGTTCCCAGAATCATAGAATCACAGAAACATAGAATCATTTAGGTTGGAAAAGACCTTCAAGATCATCGAGTCCAACTATCAACCATGCCCACTAAACCATGTCCTGAAGTACCCCGTCTACTCGGTTTTTGAACACCTCCAGGGATGGTGACTCAACCACTTACCTGGGCAGCCTATTCCACTGGTCAAGGGATACCTAGAGGTCTATCCAGTTGCCTTCATATAGGTAAAAGCACCGTGCCATTTGAGATGCTCTCGCATGTCCTGCCTTGCCTCCAGCTGCGTCTCCAGAAGCGTGTGGGTCTTCACCGGGTTCTTTGTCATATGGGCCACCCCAGGTACGTACCTCAGACCTCCGAGGTATTTCAAACAGTACTAACTGGCTACGGGTAATCAACAGAATTAGGCCCTAATCAGTTCCCTCAGTGCAGCCTGAGACCAACTCTCTACAGGTCACTGGGCGTGTACTTTAGGGCGAGCTTTACTGTCCTCTAGACTCCGCAGGCTGTAGCAAGTAGATCGCCACAGTTATTGCAAGACCTTATTCCTGTAGCTCACACGACGACACCTATGCCAAAACACCTCCATTCAGGTGTTTCGGAACCCAGATGCCTAATTTCAGGCACCCCGTGCCACTGGAGGTGCCCCAGGACAGCTGACGCGTCTCTGCCGGCAGCTGGGACACCGGACCCGCGGACTGCTCCGCGCTCCTGGCTGCGGTGGGGGCCAGCTGGATATCCTACGGCCTCCCCGCCAGGATGAGCCGCCTCCGCGAAGACCACTGAACCCATCCCTTAATCACGAGCTGATCACACCTCAGTACTCCTAAAAAGCTTTACATTGAAATGTAGCCCCGTATTTACGTTGCTGTGGTGACAACAGTTGAGGTGATTTTCCAGCTATCACATATCCTCTAATTCTGGTAGCTGAGTTTTAGGTATCTAGCCCTACTTCTATCAAACCATAAAAGAACTGTTCTCTGCTTAATTATGTGACAAAAGCTAAGCAGGTACTTAAAGTGCTTTGCACAGCTGGGACTTCCCAGCCTAGTATTACACTAAGAGACAGAGAAAATAGGCTAAGTGAAATTTTTTGCAGTGTAAATAGTGTAAATAAATCCCTTTGAACAGACCACGGTACTGTACGCATAAACTGGCAAAGCTCCAGAAACAAACAGGCCTCTTCCAGTAAGTTAGTTTCAATTAGACTAAGTTTGAGGCAAAAAACTTGTTTCAAGTCATCTACTCATACATGAGTAAATTAGGTACATATTTTGTTTATAGGTGTTTTTGTTGCTTTACAAAATGGGTATATAGCATAGGAATGCTGAAAAGTATAAGAAAAATAAACTGAAATGAATGCTGTATGATTTTTTCTAATATCCTATGAATTCTTTGCATATCACGAGTTTGTATATTAATAAGAAATACAAGACTGATGCATGATGTAAGCAGAAAATCCACTCATAACCCTGCATAAATGCAACACATGGGCTTACATTATAATCACATTACTATAGAAGACTGAGGGACCAGGTTTACGTATCTTTTACATTTACAGTGTGCATTTTAGTGCCACAGCAGTGACTGCAAAAATCTAGGCTTGTACACTGCATGTCCATTGCTCAAAAAGGTCAAAGGAAAGGACTACACTCACTCCTTGTGGATAGTTCCACTGATAATATTACACATTGTAGTCTAGACACAACCCCAAGAAGTTCTCAAGCTCTACATAGCTGAAAATCAGAAATGTACCACAAACTTTTGTAATCAGTTTTAAGGCACTGGTTAATAGCACTACTGCACTCTGATCCAGTCTGACTATTCCTATGTTCTTAAGTTCATGTAATTTTACTCATATATAGCTAGCTGAGTCACTGACTTCAATGATATAAGACCTCACCTTAATGTTAAGTGCTTGTGGTATGAGACTCAAGGATCAGAAAAAACACTGAGTCGGATAAATCAACAGGGTAACAACAGGGGTAATGGTTTTGTACCGTAACCTGATAATGACTGCATACCATAAATTCATACCTTGAAGTTCATGGAGATGTATACTTTGTGCAATTTTACCATTTACATACAAATATTAACGACAAACTGACCTCTGATCATGAGACAGATCCATAGCTCTTATGCCAGCATCACAGCCAGGGTAAATATAGAGCTGCTTGAAGTCACAGGCCTGCCATACTTCCACTACACCGTTGTCTCCCCCTGTCACCAGGTTCTGCCCATCGCTGCTCAGGAGGATGGCCTTGCGGAGAAAAAGGTAAAACCCGAGTACACAGTTAGCTTTTACGGAAATGGGTCGATATTACAAAAATTTAATGAACTTATAAGCATTTCTTTTGCTCTGCTGACTTTAAATTTGAAGAAAAAGGCTCCCACTCCTCTTTCTCCCAATCAGAAAATAAACCAACAAATTTTGGATCTCCAAATTTTAAATAAAACAGTTGTGTGGTTCTAAACATGATATATAACCAAAAAGCTCTTTAACTGAATCTGCCAAGACTTGAGTTCAGCACATAACATTTCAATGTTCACCCTACAATACTCAGTGCCACCATTAACACCTAAAGAGGAGCAGCAATCTGTATTCCTAACGCTGCTTTGAGTGCTAGGGACAGAGCAGAGCCCCGAAGGCAGGAATTCATGTCTTGGCTAATAAATGAAGAATGGACTCTTTTCAGAGCATTTTCTTTTAAAGATGTATTTCCCACTGAAATTTAATTCCAATCAAAAATTCCAGGAATCGTGTGGGACCATAAACAATTTGTTCTTATTTATTCTGGAAAAGCTCAAGTGCATTTTTGCATTTGGAGATGGAGATGAGAGGATCTGTGTTTGAACATGACTTAACAAGGAGGTGGCAATTTTACATATGTGATTTCCTTTAAACCGCACAACAAATAAATTCAATTTATTTTAATAAATAAAGGCGAGAGACAACAAATGTTTGTTTGCATTTAGATTTACCCTGGTTGAATCATTGATCTCCATCTGAGCTAAGAGTTTGCCATTAATGCTGAAATTGCTGAACCGTCCTCGTTCATAGTAGATGATGCAGTGACCTTCACTAGATACTGAAATTAAGCGAGGATACAAGCAGTTTTCTGTTCCTTCCAGGGCTCTCAGCAAATCTCCAGTAATTGTGTGTACCAGACAAGGTCCTTCTGTATATGAAAACATAATATATCATACATTTGCTGCTTATACAAACTGTATACGCTGTGCAAAAAGGCAATGCATAATACACATTTATATCACATTAGTCCTGCATAGATATAAGAAGATGCAATGTTTGCTTAAAGAATTTAAAATACGCAACAGAAAAGGAAATGCAAAAGCTAGCATATTAAGAAAATAGCTACAACAAGCCTGAAAGTGGTAGTTTATTATTTACTTAAGCTGGAAGGAGTTTTCATTGATCTATCTTCTAAAATATTCTTTCCTCTTTCCAAGCATTCAGAAGCCTCAGTCTTACTGCTTTCCTCCAACAACATGAACTCTCTTTAGCCTGCCCATTCACATTAAACAGATGGGGCCCTATCAGTGACTAGTAGGAGCAACTCCCAGAGGGCATATAATCATATCACTGCATATTTCTCCTATAGACAATGGCAGTTCCTGTAGGTCCTCTCCCCCAATGAGTATGTAATAGGCACAGATTTCAGTCCTGAACTGTTTTAACAATGGGAGTCATCTAACAGCCAACAGAGTTACTATGCTATCTGGACTTTAAGAGCTTTTAGGAGACCACACTATAACTGCATTTACTCCAGAGAGATTTTAATACAAGATTTTAATGTCTTTTTATTACTGCTGATGAAAGAAAAAAAAAACAGCTATGAAATCTAAAATGTACATTTTAAGATGCAAACCTAGGCTATTTCCATTTCAAGATCTATGAGAAAAGCTCTTTTGAAAGTGAGATCCGTATTCCTACTAAGAAAAAGAGTCTCTTCTGTGATAAATGTAATGAGTCACGGTAAATACTGTTTTCTTTTATGAGTCACAGGGTACTCCTGGACAGCACAGTAATCTCTTCCTTATACAACTGGCTCATGACCCTGAAAGTAAATTCATACTGGCAGACTCAGCCACCTCACGTTAAGCCCTTCTAACTTCTCTGAAGTTCACACAGCAGCTGGGTTTGCCCAGGTAGAATGAATCACAGCATCAGTGCACTCATTTGCGAGCCCCCTGCTACAGGTTTTTATCTGTGTTTGCATAAAGCCCTATGCACAGAGACCTCACACCTGACTGGGTCCATGGGATAAGACTGCAATGGAACTAATTTATTTTCTGAAATAGTTGAGTTTCAGCTTTGGAAACACTGAAGTGCCAGAATGTTATAAGAAGTGATGCCTCCACCTTTAGAATAATTACCATGTCAGATTTTTCAAAAGAAAAGTGTAATACCTTCATAGCTGAATGGTCATGGACACAAAAAGGCACAAAGAAAATCTGATTTAGGATGCTACTGTAAAGACATACAGACTGACCACTCTTTTTGGGGGTTGTTGGATAAGACCGTGCAAACATCAACCTGATGCACAGGATTTTTCTCGGAGGAGTCCTATGTGCCCTCTCTCCCTGCTTCAGCAGGTTCTCGAGCGCTGCATGTGTTATCACAGTGCCACAGCCAGCTCCACAGGGACAGCCTCCCCACGAGGGAGCACAGGCAGCCCCGAGGCAGGACTGCCGTGAAATGCAATTTAGGAAACTGAAGAAGCAGCCTAAAAACAGACATTGGCTGGAAACCAGCAATAAAAAAGGGATTTTCTCTCTGCATTTATATATGGACTAGAGTTTGAAGAGGAAGAACACGAGAAGAGTAACTCAGGGGCCAGACTGAGCCTCCACTTCTCTTGATCAATTACAAATATATTCTGGATTTGATGTAAAAGTCTTTGGTCCTCCAGCAGCTTTACCTCTAATAATATATAAGTTACCAAAGCATCATACACTTAATGAAGCAGAAGATAACTGAATACAGATTCCAGCTATTTTAATAAGAGGAAATTTGCAAAAAGATAGTTGGAAAGGGTAAACTATTACGGCAGTAAGAGTGTATAAAGCTGCCTTAAAAGATAAGAAATAACGCTGCAAGAAAAAACTTTAGTTTCAGTGTCACTGTACATTTTTTCCATGAATGTCTTGCCTTCTCCTATGACTGTTATGTAGTGTGTCATTACAAGAGTTAATGACCCATTACGATTTCCCGTTAAAAATTTTAACAGGTTAAAATTAAAAGGTAAAGTTAAAAACTTTACTCAAAAGTTTCACACTCAGCTTTGAAAATACATGTTGAGCTCTGAGGCAGTATAAAAGATGATAACCCAGGAGCTCAGCTGTGAGCAAAAGCAGGCAGAAGAAGCATCACCTCCTTCTTACTCTCAGAAGCAGCAAACCTTTTAAAAAGGACTACGAGGACATCCATGGGGATGAATAAAACAGGCAGTGAGAAAGCAAGTAGCTGGATGTGGATGTAGGAGTGGAGTGGAAGTGAGACAGGAAGATATGTAAGGAGGAAGAACCTAGGAAGGACAAGGGTAACGTGAAGAAATAAGAAGGGAAAAGTATAATGTAGCACAAAAGAAAGTAAGAGAGAGGGGAGAGAAGGGGATGGCAAATAGGAAAGGAAAAAAGAAGAAGACAAGCAGTTTGCCAAATTAAGAAAAGAAATTGAATGAGAGAGGGCAGTGAGGGAAGAAAAATGGACATAGAATTATGGGGAAAAAGAGAAGGTGGGCAGAACAAGTAAAATGGAACGAACGAAGGAGAAACCAAATAAGGAATAAGGCAAGGTAAAGCAAACACTCATTGAGGAGGGTGCTTTATTTATGTTAATTACCAGTTATACAGGAGACTGCTGCAGGTTTGGAAAGGTATTTTGAACATTTGTGTTAGCAATTATTGGATACTCTGGATTCCATAGATAAGTAACAGGGAGAAAGTGTGAACAGATGGATCAAAAAGTTTAACTGAATCATAGAATCATAGAATAGTTTGGGTTGGAAGGGACCTTAAACATCACCTAGTTCCACCCCCCCTGCCATGGGCAGGGACACCTTCCACTAGACCAGGTTGCTCAAAGCCCCATCCAGCCTGGCCTTGAACACTGCCAGGGATGGGGCAGCCACAGCTTCTCTGGGCAACCTGTTCCAGTGCCTCTCCAACCTCAGAGTGAAGAACTTCTTCCTTACATGTAATCTAAATCTATCCTCTTTTAGTTTAAAACTCTTACCCCTTGTCCTATCACTACATGCCCTTGTAAAAAGTCCCTCTCTGTCTTTCTTATAAGCCCCCTTTAAGTACTGGAAGGCCGCTGTAAGGTCTCCCCAGAGCCTTCTCTTCTCCAGGCTGAACAAGCCCAACTCTCTCAGCCTGTCTTCACAGGAGAGGTGCTCCAGCCCTCTGGTCATCTTCGTGGCCCTCCTCTGGACCTGCTCCAACAGGTCCGTGTCCTTCTTTTGGTGGGGACCCCAGAGCTGGACGCAGTACTGCAGGGGGGGTGTCAGGAGAGCAGAGTAGAGGGGGAGAGTCACCTCCCTGGACCTGCTGGTCACGCTTCTTTTGATGCAGCCCAGGCTACGGTTGGCTGTCTGGGCTGCGAGTGCACATTGCTGGCTCATGTTGAGCTTCTTGTCAACCAACACCCCCAAGTCCTTCTCCGCAGGGCTGCTCTCAATCCATTCTTTGCCCAGCCTGCATATGTGCTTGGGATTGCCCTGAGCCATGTGCAGGACCTCGCACTTGGCCTTGTTGCACTTCATGAGGTTTGCACAGGCCCACCTCTCAAGCCTGGCCGGGTCCCTGTGGATGGCATCCCTTCCCTCCAGTGTGTTGACCGCACCACACAGCTTGGTGTCATTGGCAAACTTGCTGAAGGTGCACTCAGTCCCACTGTCCATGTCGCTGACAAGATGTTAAACAGTGCCGGTCCCAATACCGACCGCTGAAGAATGCCACTCGTAATATAAGAGAGGTAACAACAAACCTGCAAAATCATCATTATTTGGAATCCTCTACAAAAAAAACTACTGGATGAAATGCTGTCCACAGATCCAAAACCAAGCAAATTGGCCCTGCTTCTCTTGCTGAGGAGACTGAGGTCAGTCTTACAAACTGTCATTCAACTGAGGTCAGGGTGGAGAACCTGGAGCTGGCCCTCCCCTAAATACAGGTCTCTGTCAACAGGTTTCTTCAAAATCAGTAGATGTCATTATGAATTACTGCGTAAATTTTTATCAACTACTCTTCCAGATCTGGGGGAAATAGTAGCACAGGCTGACGGCTGGAAGGAACGATCAACTTAATTTGTGTCTAAACCTTGTAAGTCCAGATAGTAAGTAATAATGTTCAGAGTAAACTGCTGCAGATTCCTGCAGAACTACAACACATCTTAGTAGAGGAGACTTTGGTTAACTAAAGTATATGTGGCTTGAGGGAAGACTGAGATATACCGCTAAAAAGGGCTCTAAAAATGTTAAGACTTAAATCATAAAAACATTTCTGACCTTTAGCACCACTGATAACGAGTCCCAGCTCTGCACAGACCGACACGCAGACAACTTCATGGTCGTGACCAGTTAGAACAGCACGAGGAGCTGGATAATCACCTGTTAAAAAAAACAGAAGAAGAAAAACAAAAAAAGGAAACAACAGAGGAATGCCAAACCAGACCTGTTTTATAAACCAAAGAACTTTGCTGTAATTTGCCTTAAATCAGTATGCATCAAAGAGAGATGCAGTGTGCTTAAATATCTCATACTTAGGTTTCTGAGCAAAATACATTCAAATATCATAAAGTTTCATAAGCACAGCTTCCCAATGCATTAATTCATACATTAACAAAAAGCAAACTTTTTTGGTTTAGAAATTATGGGCTGCGTGCTGTTTACAATACACAAATGATAACAATACATAGCTGGTTTATGACCTAAAAATACTGAAAATGTATATTTCAGATAAAGAACACAAAGTGTGGTGGTATTAAAAGCAGCTGTAATGTAAAAGTTGAGGATGTTCCTATATTAATGATCATAATTTGTTTCCTGAAACTGGGGGTAGGAAAAGAAGAGAGGAGGAACAGCACTGTACTAGAAAGATACTATTGTTGCATAGACATTACTGATTAAGAGACACATTGAATGCTTATAGATCTAAATTATACCTAAAAATGGTTATGGGTATACAAC
This sequence comes from Haliaeetus albicilla, assembly GCF_947461875.1. Classification (NCBI taxonomy): domain Eukaryota; kingdom Metazoa; phylum Chordata; class Aves; order Accipitriformes; family Accipitridae; genus Haliaeetus; species Haliaeetus albicilla. The sequence goes on from NC_091502.1 coordinate 1,922,904, forward strand.
ATTTTGTATATATCACTATGGATACCTTTGCTATTTTTATCACATTTAATTTATTAAAGAGTAGGATAGACTACTCCCTAAATATTTAGGTTTTTCTATTCAGAAGTGAAATGTATTTTATTTTGGGTTCAAACAAGTGGGCATTTATGGAGTGTTTATATGACAAATAGCAACATTCCTGTTGTTTCTAATAACAAGATGCTGACATCTTAACAGTGAAACTCCTATCTGCAGTAAGGAATTGCTCAGTATTTGATATTGCTTTGCCAGGCAAAGAAAGTTAATCAGCAACAAAAAATTAGCAACTTGCTAGATAACACAGATTTCATCTGGTTATATTTACAAATCAAATATAGAAAATCGGGAAATTCCAAAGGACTGGAGCTCTGCCAGTGTAGTTCAAATACTTAAAAAGGATAAAATAAATGATCTAGGGAACTACACATGAATTACTGTAACATTAATCCTATGCAAAATAACAAAATGGTTAATCCACAGTTCTGTCAACAAAGAATTGGAAGCAAAAATCTCATTAATGCCAGCCACCATGCTGTACTGGAATGGGAGTCTTGTCAAGCAAGATTCTTATCTCTTTTTGACAGGATGACAGGTATAGTTGATAAAGATGGCTATGTAAAAATGGCCTCCATATTTTTTTTTCAAGATATTTGTCTTAGTAATGAAATGTTTTGATTTAAACCTGTTTTATATGGAACTGACTGCAGATAACATGGATGGTACTGAAGCTGGTTCAATGACAGATCTTAAAATTTTTTTGTCGATAGAAAGGTATCTACTATGCGCCACATATTAGGATATTGGAAATCATGGTGTCCAGTTAGGAGCTGGGAATTGATTCTTGATTGAGTCCTAGCCAATAATGTTATCTACAGGATAATATAAAATCTTTGCTGGTAAGATATGGGTGTATATAAAACTGATACAAAGATTCATAAGCAACTGTATAATGAAGAGAGAAAGTCATTATTATAACATTCTCTCATTGCCTAGTTAAATAAAAAGGTAGCAAAATGTGTTTTATTTATTTTGAATGCAGCCCAATGGAAGGTTGATGCTCCTGGACAAGCACAAGCTCTGCTCACTGGAGAGGAGTTTCTGTTCTGGAAGGCAGTGAGACAGAGAGGGATTTATGGAGCCAGAAAAGAAAACTCCCTCAACATTAATTTTCAATGCAATACCCTAGAATAGCAAACAGGAGTCGAGCGCTGTCTTGCCACTGTAGACCAGAGAGATTAGTCTTGTACCCACATTTACAGAAACGAGCTTAAAGGAGGGTCACAAAACTGATATAGAGAATAAGAAAGGAGGGTGCACAGTGCTTAAAGTGTTTTCTCTCTTCACTGCACAGGCAGAAAGCAGTGACTTGACCACTGTAGCTGGGAGTCGCAGGTGTAAAAGATGCCCAATAGCCCAGAAACTTATCTTGCAGCTAATGGCACAGCGAGGTCCAATGGGTGAATGGCTGCACACATTTCAACCCTGCAATAAAATGCAGTTTTCTAACTGGAAAAACAGTTAAACACTAAAACAAACTAAAAAGGGAACTACCTGAGTAGCTAAGCAATATTGCATGGGTTCCTGAAAGGTATGCATTAGGAATGGAGGCTTGGACAGACTTCTGCGGGTCAATGAATTTAGTCTTTTTATTGCGGACATTCACATAATATAAACCTGTTAATAATTTAATGAAATGGCTATCTGAGTATGTGACTTGGAAGGATGTTCCAGACCTTTTCTACCCTAAAGGAGAGAAATATTCTGATTTTCAGTCTGAATTTATTCCTCTCTACCTTCTATCTCTTTGTTCTTGTGTCCCTGACTTCAGGTCTTCTCCCTCTCTAGTGTTTTCCCCACTCATGCACTTAGAGAATAAATCAGCCCTCTCGATCTTTCCTTTTGACTCAATTAAACAAACCAAACTCTTATAAACTCCTTTGAAGTGACAAGCCTGCCATTTTTTAGTCATTGTAGCAACCCATTTCTGTGCCTGTCTAGCTCCAAGTTCTTTCTTAAAATTTGGGTAGCCAGAACTGTATATAACAACAGTTCTTGAAAATTTAGCATGAATCTACAGTATTTCTTGCCAAACTCTAAAGTCTCCCGTCATCAAAATTTTAATAATAATTCCATGTATTTTACTATCTTTCTGAACCAGCTGAGAACTACCAAACATGGATTTACAGACCTCTGTTTTGGACCCAGGGTGGGTCAATCTACCTGGCGTTACCACTGCATTGTACAGACACATTAACACTTTCCTATCTCTAACAAAAACAGCTACCCCAATATATCCTAGTTTCCCAATCTTTAACCTAACCTGCAAGAAAAGAATCTTTCTGGTCTGGAAACTGAAGGTGTGAACTGAAAACTGGGCTTTACTGCTAGGGCAGGACTGGTGTCTGAAGAAACAGAGAAAGATGCTTCGTGTATCTCATAAAAGATTAGCTATATTTTGAGATTTAGATTTTTATAATTTCCCCATCAATGCTGCTGTTGAGAGCCCCATCTCCTTCTGAGGTTTTCTTTTCACCAAGTGTATAACAGAAAAGTGAAAAAAAAATGCAGTTCAACACAATTCAGAATTTTCTACTTTTTTTTTTTTTTTCCCTTCTGTATGTCCCCCCAGAAAAAAAGAGTAATTATGCTCAAGGGTCATCCTGGCTTAAGCTCTGATTACAGAGGTGTATACAGTAGTGTCATCAGACTACAAGGGTGAATGACTGAAATTATTAGATGGTTAGAAATTTTTTAAGGGAAAAGAAATAATGCAGTTTTCAAAAGGACATTTTCCTCAGTGTTTCCTAGGAAAACACTGTAATATCATGAAACTGTAAATGTCAGAATATGAAAAATGAGCATATTTAATTGACTTCTTGATTTATAAAGGGAAATGCTTATAAGAAACAACTGCCCTGAAATATAGATCTTGGAGTCCTGTTTTTCAGTAAATACAAATTAATAACAGAATATCATTATTACGAGTAACAGTCTGACAGTAATTGAAAATGGGATTTTTCCCCTTAGGGCTCAAAGAAAAAAATATTCAGTGATACTTTCTACAGGAAAAGCTGTAGCATGGGGAAGAGAACCTCAGTTATATTACATTTTATTGCTAAGGACAGAAGTTGTGAACTCCAGGAATCATTCAAAATCTAGCAAAATATTCTGTCACTGTCACATCACCACTGATAGATGCAGCCAGAGGTCAAAGGCTGCAGCTCTGAGGGAATTGCAGGTGAAAATATCCTACGTATGAAGTGAGATACCATCACTGTAAACTCCCTGTAATTTCCCCGAAGAAGCACCTTTGAACCGAATTACTAGAGGGCAGAAGGAAAAAAAATAATAATCTGCATTGTGTTTCCAAACAAGTAAGTTTTTCTACAAAGTCTAAAACAAAATACATCTTCCCTTCTCTCTGAAAAATATAATGCTTAATACTATTGTAAGGTTCTTCTGGAACAAATGGTGCTCTCGCATGTTAAGGAAAAAAAAGAAGAAAAGAAAAAAGAAAGAGAACAGTGTTACTATTTCTCTCCTACTGTCCTTCTCGCAGGAATTATGTACAGATTGCTATGGGGACACATCTAGGAGTCTTCTGTATAAAGAAGCATGAGAGCAAAAGGCAAATTCCAGCTTCCATTTCATCTCTGACTTTGACAGAAGCAAGTAAAAAGCTGAATTATTTGTTGAAAATAATTTAATATTAGCACTTTTGAGGGGATACTCATCAGAAAAAAATCTTAGAAAATACTATGGCTTTCATGGAAGTGAGAATGTAATAGCCTTCTGGAATTTTTACTGTCAGAAAAAACCTTCCTGGAGTTTGATGAAAAGCTGAGGCTACGACCAATAAATAGGAATATTTCAAAATCGGAAATAGCCAGTAACAGTGTCAACAACATGGGGGAGCAATGGTTGTAAAAGAAAGATTGCTGATAGAAAAATATTCATATATTCAAAATATCCTCACCTCTGGCAGAAGCGGTTTATTTGCTGAGGAACGTGAGCAGCATTGTATATATCTACAAACAATTCACCCAGGTGAGTGGACTTTCAGGTACCTTGCACCTATCCAGACCCCAAAAGGAAAAATACAGTGGAGGAGAGGAGAGTAAGGATTTGCAGGTTCTCTTCCTATTTCTTCCACTAAATTGCTTTGGGAACTTTGGCAAGTTGCTGAACTGCCCTGCACTGCACAGCTCCCATGGGGTATGCAGCAAAGCATGGGCACAGACATCTGTTGATAAAATGCTAGCTATAACTGCATTAGTTCAGGTGTATTTTTGCTCATTTACCTTTGCATAGCAGTCTTAGGAGAGAGATATCTTTGGCTACCAGAGTAGAGATGGTGCCAATAAAAATTACAGACTATTTTTCAAAGCTCATCTACTCTGGCAGAACAGTGCTAAGATACCGTATTTCAAAAAGTAATACCTAAATTGTACAAATACACAAGTACCATAATAACTCTTTGAACAGGCAAAGCAGATTGCACGTGTGCCAATGTGCTTGCGCGGGACCTTCAAAGAGCCATCCCCTCCGCTGGGTACAGGTCACACCAGTGGCTATTTTTAAACTGCTGCCCTTTCAAGGTTAAACTAGGGCATGTTATAGGGTACCAAAATGTAGAGGGATATAAAAGAATAAGTGAACATTCTGAGTTCAGAATAACTACTCTTTCAAGATACAAACTCGCAAAACCTGCAATCTTCACAGTTTTAAATTGTTTCAAAAATACGCTTTGTAAAAGGAACACATGAAAGTATACTTCATGACAGACTTAAAAAAAAAGTGCAGGTTAACTTGACAAAGATCCTTAATGGCAATGCTTACCCTCCCTTTCAAGTCTATACAGAATAGACTTACTGAGATAGGATGAATTGTTAGCACCTCTGAGGATTATGTTATAATGCTAAACAAACCCAGCCAAGGGCTGATAGACACAATATTTTCCAATGGTCAGCACAGTTCCCATTAGAAAAAGCAGGGTTAACTCTCACACCTCTTGTGACCATCCTCTTGGAAGATACAATAGGTAATGAGAAATGTCAAGTCCCAAGATCAATGAATTTCAGGCTCTAGGGACAAAACAGGAATAGCATTGATCCTTTTAAAGAACACCAGTCAGAGGATGAATGTAATATATTGCACAGAGAGGCTCAAGAGGATAAGCGGCCAAGTCCAACATACTTACCTGACAAAAAATTCAATCAGCTTTTAGCACAAGCTGCCTACCCTTCCTTTCTTTCATGCAGGAGTCTGATTCCAATTAAAGTGTGCAAATTAATTTTTATCACTTCCAAATTAGTTTCTGAATTTGTGTCTGTTTCAGATGAAAGCATCTGTCCCTCACTTTTCTGCAATTCTATCATCCACTTTGGTATCTGTTCAAAGACTCGGAGATAATTCTCATTTTCAAAGTCACTTGTTTGAAAGAGACATTCAATAAAGCAATCATAAAATATAAAAATAAACCAACTATAACGATACATGTTGAACTCCAGGGCATATCATGTACTCTCTTTGCTCCTTTTTGTGATGACTAATACAGTTGCTATGTGAGAAGAAATTTGTATACAAATTAGCGCTTAGCTAAAACAAATCCCTATATATCATAAGAGAAAAAAAATCAAAACACAAATTGTCAAACTCCATCACAATAATTTTTCTATTCGATCTCTTAGAATTGCAAAGATTTACATTTGCCAGATCACTTCAAAGAATTAAAATAAGCAAACTATGTTCTTTGCATGTGCCGTGTCTTCCTAAGAGAAAACAGATTCCTTTTGCTGTTCTCTCAACTGCAGCAGATTTATATAATGCAGTCATTAACTTAATAGGGTGCAGATTCAGATTACCTATTTCAGATGGGCTATTTTGGCTTAGAAAGTAGGTATCTGACCCTGGCAAGATGACTAAGCTACATTCAGTTCAGTGTTTTTCCCAAAGGTGGTACTTATCTAAGTGAGGATAAAGAAACAAGGGGAGGCTCAAACGTACATAAAATCCTGCATTCAACTGCCCTTCAGCCTAAAGGAATTCATGCCACATCTCCCACTTTCCAGGAGCATCCCCAGGCACCAGTATCTAGTCTGGGCTGGAAAAGGACATTTTCTGTCACCACTATTGGAACCTAGCCATTGCATAGCCATGAAACCAATTTTTGTTGAACCAGATAAAGTACAAGTAGGGCGAAGATTTGCCCCACATACTGCTGTTGAAGGTATGCAGTTTTGGTTCCTGATTTCTTGATTTATGTCTATTTCTATCCATAAGATCCATAAACAATAGAAGAGAAAAGAATTTTGCTTTCCACCAAAGCTGGAGGTTCACAGGGGGCCCCTCCCACATTAATTTATAGCCTGATCATCAGCATATGCTTGTGAATATGGGAATGCAGGTTTGAATTCCCCAGACCCTGGAGGCCAAGAACTTAGTCTCCCACTTCCTGGACAAACATTCTAACCAGAAGCTATTTTACAAGCTATTTTTGAAAGCTACTCCATGGAAAACATTGTATTGAAAATCTGGTAAAACTTCAGTCTTCTCACAGCAATTGTGAGAAGTGTCAAGAAATTGTGACAAGTGCAAACTGAACCAAAAACTCCTTTTTGATTCTTATTGTAGAATCAAAGTGATAACTTAATAAATGTATTGATTGGAAAAATTTTTTTAAAATTATAAAATGAAGCTCGCCATGCTCTCATAGGCAAGTTTTCAACTACTGAGATGGAGAAGCCACTGGCAAGAACCTTATCCAAGACACAATTTTTCTCCATTCCTCTCTTTCAACTAGTTCTGTATTTCCCACAGACACAGCTGAGGTCACCCTCTGACACATGCCCGCACAGGTATTTCAGCAGAAGGCTCTACACAAGTCTGACAGGTCAGGTTATTGACATACATGTTGTTTAGTAAAGATTTTATCTAACTCATGGATTCTGGAATATGGGATGTTAGCAGAATTGGCAAGGGGTTTGTTCTGACAATCTTTTGTCTCGGAGTATCTCACAATAAATGATTGTGATTGCTATGTTTTCTAATGCAATTGTATCTGCATTTTTCTACACAAATGTTAAATTACATAAACTGTTTAGGATTGGGGGCTTGCTTTTTCCTCCTCTTAACATCTTCTGAAACAACTAAAGTTCCTTTTGGTAATTGGATGCATTGAAGCTGAAATTGATAATTAACTGTCTTTCAGCTTAAAAGATCATTATGAAGTCAAGCATCTAGCCCAGATAATTACTATAACTGACATTTTTCTTTGAATTCTTCACCTTCTTACAGTCTGTGGTATAAAATACCTTATCTGTGTCTCCAGATGACAGCTTTTAAAAAACTAATCCCCCTTTTTTCCCCTGAAAATATAATCTACATCTTTCTGGAAATTCATTCTAAAGATGTTAACTAATTGGATTTGACCTACAGAGAACATCTCACTTTCATTTTTCCTACAAGGTAAATCCTAATCTTCTACCAGTAAGTATGGGAGAAGAATAGATTAGGAAATACTTCTCTACTACTTCGGTGGCTTTAACTCTGTAAAACTTTAAACATGTTTTCATAAGGATTGTTGAGAATGCTTCACTCCTGAAAATTAGTATACAAGAATTCAGTCATACAACAACCATCATGTTTGTTCATGGTAGGGAACAGAATCGAGTAGTCATTACTTCAGCAGAAAGATTTAGTAATTGTAGAAGTTTTAAAAGGCAGAAGGTCCTTCAGGCATATAATCACTCATGTGATCTATCCTTCCTGATGTATGTTCATGAGAATTCAAATTAGCTGTTAATAAGGATATGTTTACAACACATGAAGTTGTAGTTATAGTACAGGAGTAGTACATAATTAGCATATCCATGGTAACTTTAATCCAATGAGATAGCAATAACAGTGATGACATCACTCTTCCTCAACATGAGTCTTCAACATGTCTTCAACATGAGTAGTAAGAAATCTGATCAATATATTTCAAAGCTACCACAGTGGACTTGGGTATTTAATCTTCCTGAGTTCTGCTACTCGTGCCTGCGAGATGACATTTGCCTGGACATGACTATCTGCAGCACAGTCTCCCATTAATCCGACTATAAGGCCTTTTCTTCAGCGAAACAGTGCCTTACCCATACAGAGGTAGAGACAGAGAGCAAATCATACAGTTCGGTTTTGTTTTCATTGATTTCTGTCAGTCAACTGATATCCTTTCTTCTCATAAAATTAAAGATCTCCAAGGCAGACACTTCCAAACTTACACAGTTAAGATATTAAACCTGAGATTCCAAAAAGTACCGCTTTCTTGCATTCAGATATGTTCATGTTGACAAAAAGGTATCAGAACTAAAATAAAACTATCTACAAAATAATTGGAGCAGTTTGTATCAGCCAGTAAGGAGACGCTAATGGCAAGGCTGTCTGAGCCCCACATAATCAAAGGAAGTAAAGGAAAAGTCTTACATTTTTTTCTTTAATGAAAGGAGGAAGCTCTTATTTTTTTCCTGACTCTTAGCTCAGAAATTACTAATACTTGATATGACTCACACAGGCATTCAAAGAAGGAAAATGGCATCAAGCTAAACAGAGTGCCCTGACATGAAATTCCTTTTCAGACTGAATTTTTCCCTATCTGATAATTAAATGCTAAAAAAGCCCTGGAATATACATAAAAATTAGAGAAATTTGTTATGAGAACACGATTTTATCCCCCCCCCCCCCTTCTCCCTCTGTTATAATAGCAAAAGAAAGTCAGGTAAGAAAGTGAGTCTTTTATCTGTCTCCTCTTCGCTCTGCTTACAGACAAATGGAAGAAAATTAAAACACACTAAAAAATCTGCTGCTGCAAAATTAACAAAATATTTACTTTGTAACAAATAAAACACTTTTCTACCAAACATTCAGTTGAAGAAATACTTTCACTTAGATGACTGTGACAGGTCTACAACTGCCTCCAGTCAGTACTTGAACCAGAGATCAAAATTGATAGTGATGGATTCTTCCATGTTTATCCAAAGAGGCAATATCCTTGTGCTGAAAATAATCATCAGAATTCAGAAGCTGCTTTAAATGAAATAGATTTGGTGTTGTACAAAAGAGGTCTAGTATATGGATAAAAGTTGCTCTTGTCTTTAGCTGTGGTCACATTTCTGGCTTGCATGAAGAAGGGACCTTGTAAATTAGTAGTGCACTTTAAGTGCCCTCTTATATAAATTAATATTATTATTGTTGTTGTGTCCCTCACTCTGCAAAGCACTGATAGTTAGTCCTCTGCAAATGAAATGTAAACTCTTCCTGACATTTTATCTTTTTCTATTTTTATTCAGTCACATTGCTTCCCCAAAGGTTTGCTTGCTATAGAAAGACCTTTCTCAGAGAGACTCATTTAATTCCACGGCATGTGAGGCATTCCTTTTCTGAAAAGGCAAGCAGCTGATATAGCATGCTGTAGCACAAAAGGAGTAAGTTAAAATGCCAAAAAATATTTCTGAGGAAAGGAAAGTCAAAATATAGTGATATACGTCCTGTCACTTAAAGGCCATAACCATCTTGTTCTAGTTTATGATGACATGATGTTATAAGTGATAAAGGCAATTATGAATTTAAGAATTACTCCAATACTATTATCTGTTACCACGCACAGACTGTTTAAACATTTTTTTGGCTAGTACTCAATGAATTGCTTAGCATGTGGCACTCTTCTTAAACCAACTCTCAACCGGTAAGTGAAGTAATCAATATATTTGGTAATACCTTCTGAAGCTGACAGAAGGAATGCTAAAAATGAATAGGTGTGACAGAGGACCTCTCAGGAAGGTGTTTTTTACAGGATACTTACTGCTATTTGGATTGTCACCTATAATATGATGTCGGCCACTCCAGTACCAAAGCAGCAATGTAGCATCACGAGACCCAGACACGATGTAGCAATCGCCACCAATATAGGACTCTGATCTGGCAAGGCAAGTCACAACATCCCAGTGGCCAAACACAATCTGAGTTAATTTTCCTGGTGGGAGTGCAAAGTGATACAAATTCAGGTTTTTTAAGTAGTTGCGGCATTTAGAAATCATTAACTAAAACATTAACAAATATCCAGTTCAAATGTAATTTCTGCCTCATGTCCCTTAATTAGAGTTCACTACATGCTACAACAAGATTAAAAAATCGCAAAGATAAAACTTCTTTTTTTTTCTCCTTTTATGTTGCTGTTGAGGGCTGTGCTCTGTGTCAATCCATAGGCTAACCCTTATCTCTGAAAATCAAGTCAGTGCTGCAGTCACTGAATATTAAGTGGAGTTACTGCTCCATCAGTATTTAAGCAATGGTGTTAGAACACTATTTGTGAATTTCATGAATTATATGCATAAGACAACACATGAACTTTTCCATAATGGTGCTACATTATTATATTAAAAATGTCTATTTGTTCTATGTTAATGTCAAACTAAGGTTTACTATGATCATCACCTCCTCCTTTCTATTACTGCAATCAGTTTTTAGCAATATACTGAATGATATTAGGCTAAGCAATCAGACAAAGAAACAAAATATTGGTTCTCGGTACCAGGCTATGCAACCTACTTCTTTATTACATGAAATAAATAGAGATAACTATGGTTTTCAAAAGTTACAGCTAACAAAATTGTATGCCTTTCTGTTTCCTTTTGCATCCTTTGTCTTCCAAAAAAAAGCATCTTAAAGCTATTATGCTCAAACAATAATTATTTTATAAACTGCCCTTTATCCTTTCTTGAGGAGTAAGCACAGGCATTAGATATGGTAGTATTAAGACAACCATCCACTTCCTGACCTAAGAAGAAGCAGGTAGTTGTATTTAGGGGGTCACCTGTTTCCGTAGAATAAACTCGAAAGCTCTTGTCCCAGAACCCACAGATAAGAATGTAGCGATTATCTGCTGTGACCACAAAGCAATGCGCATTGATCTGGATGCTCTGATCCACAAGGTCTGTGATCTGCCGTTTGTTCACACCAGAGTTATTGGCTGTAACGAAATGCAAAACACATTTTACAAGTAAGCCATTCCAACACCTTCCTGTCATCCACTTACAGGAGAAAATGAATACATTTAACTTTCAATGAACTGTGAATTTGTTGTTGAGTAAGCATTTTGAATATGAACATTTAGAGCTGTCTATATGGGTGTCAGAAGTACAAAATTATTGTGAGATTTCTGGTTTTCCTTTGAATAAGACAAAAGATTTTACAGGAGATGACAATTTCTTATAAACTGCCTGATGCACTGCATAATATGTGGTAATATTTTAAGTGCTCTGCTGAAGTACTCTCCAAAACCAAATTGAACTAGGGGAAAGTGGTGGAAGTCCATTTAAAATACCGAGTCAATGCTAACAATACTGCAGAAAGTCAATTCTTGCTGGTTGGTATCTCTCCTACAGATAATATCCCAACCTGTGTAGTGTGACCGCGACATCCCCCATACCTGCAGATGCTTAACTGGATCAAAGAGGTAAGGATTCAGCTAATGAAGCTATTCAAATCTGAGGTGCTTTTTCAACACTTTCTTACCACCTACGCCTCAAGCAGGGAGCCAGGCCATGGGCAGTAATGTTAAAAGAGGCAACGCTACCTGGAAATTCCCCCAGGCGGAGGGAAAAGGAATGGTTCATGCAGAATCCCACCACCCCGACCGTCCAACGGAACTGTTGGGAAGGACTGGGAATCATAACCTAACGTGCTCGTTACTTCCTGGGACACAACAGGCAGGATTTGGCAATACAGTAAAGGTGTGTTCCCTCCCACCTAATATTAACTTTCTAAAACTTCAGTATATAATCTAATTACCTATGCTTCCTCTATACTCACTGGAGAGAGAGCCATCGCTGCACATGGCAAGTCATCTCACGCTGGCATAGCTGTCCAAGTGCTAGACAACTCCAGAGGGCGGTTTCTATTTCTACAGTAGCTATGGAGGAAATCTTGACAACTAACTTCAGTTAACTGAAGTTAGGTGAGACAAAACTCACTCTGAGAGACATGTTTCTCCTGACGTAGGAGCACCACTTAACGCAGATAATATTCTGAAATTTCTTTTGTCCCTATTTTTGGTTATTCTACTTAAATTGCTCACAACTGCATGAAATAAAAAGACTCAACCAAAAAAAATCCCCTATTTTAAATTTGCTTGTAAAAATTAATACCATGTTTTTATATATTCCGAAAACACATATTTAAATTATCAGACCCTCCATGTCCATCCACTGAAAGATAATGAATAACAAATTACTCAAATTTCCAGAACAGGTGGGCACAATAGTTGTGCCCTAGCTTTTGAGAGGAAAGTCTGAAGAGAAAACCACTGTCATTATATGAGCAAATGAAGCATACAGAATGAGAAAGCTAACTCTCCTGAGGTACTTGTATATAAATCTTTCAACCACGAATATTGACACAGACGAAAAGGGAACTTTTCATCTCGAGATGTTTAAAAATGCATATTTTTTTTACCAGTGCTGCAAAATTGTCTCTAAGAACCTTCCCTATCCCCAATTTCTGTCTCAAAAATAGGCCTACTGCAAAAAAATCCCCAGCCAACCACAAAGCAAAGAGTTGCAATTAAAGAGAAATAATGACCATTAGGAATACAAGTCCTGCAATCTCTCTAACAGTTTTAGCAGATGCTGTTTCTCAAAATACTTCACTTCCTCAAATATTTTTGGATTTAAAAAATACAATCATGCATCAATTTAAAATCCATTTTTTTTCTTTCTTTATTTGGTAATGCCAACTAAAACAATCCGAATCCTAAATTGAATGAAAAGAAATGGATCTGCATCTGCACTGATATACACAGTGCTGGCTGTAAGAATGAAAATATGTGAACTCTACCAGAACCTCACATTTTATTTTACTAATGTGACCTGATAAGTGAACAGAATATAGATATGGGCTGACAATATAACTGACTTAATTGGTTGTTTCTTAAATACCAATTGCTGGTGATGTTAATAACAAATAGCACTCATGTAATTCATTCAGCATCAATAACTAATGCTTTTAGTTCTCCAGGACTGACAAGAATAAATATTTTCCTATCTTTTCCTATCTTCCATGTTAAATGAAGCATAATATACAAATATAGCTTAATCAATAATTCTTGAGAATGCCTTTTTCAAATATATTGCTACATTTTCATCTTGACATACCAATCAATGGATCCATTTCAATTGGAAGATGATGGGCTTGATCCAAAGAATATCCTGGGGCTCCCCGAAGGCCTACACATGAAAGAAAGAATAAAACAATAGGAACCTTGTTGTCTAAATTTTTTATATGATTTTTCTAGGTTTAAAACTGTATTATTGGATTATTATATATAAAAAAATGTAACTTCTTACTACCACTTGTTCTATGAATCTTCTAAAATTCTTTCCACTGTGCCACATAAATATGCATTAATTCTTCAGTTATGTAATAGTAGCTATAAATGTATGAGTGCTAATTTCATCAAGATTTCTGCAGCTACAAACATTCATTAAATAACTCCTTTAAAGTAGTGTAACAGAGAAATTTTTTTTATATGTGAGCAATGGCTGAGATCCTATAATAGCACAGAAAAGAAAAATAATTGCATTAAACATTGTTATGAGTTTCTTGCATATGGAAACCTGTAAGTAACAGAAACTTGGACCTTTTCATGGATTTATCTAGAAATATTAGCTGGGAAATTGTGGGCTACAGTAAATTTGCCACAATTATTCCTATTAGCTCTATCCTGAGCAGTCCTTAAGCTCTTCAAATGTGCATCAGGGGTGGCATATTTCGTGTTACCTGCTCTCATGCACAGATAGCATTGCTTTGGCTCTTCTCAGCACCTTCCCTAGCATATAGATCACAATGGTCACTCCTGGAAACACAATTTTTGTCAGGAACTGCCATGCTGCACAAGAATATCCTCCATAAGAGGAGATACGGAGTTCTGGAGAATAAACTCCATTTTCTACCACTGCAATAGACAACCAGAGGAGGTAAAAGAAAACAGGACCTACAGCTGGCCCTGCCATCTTCTGAAAAACACTGCTCTGAGAACGTCTTCCCTCCTTTGTCTCTCTTCTTTCAAAACCAAACAAGTTTGGGACAGATCTTTACTGGCATTAGCGTAGATTCATTTACTTCTGTTGTGAGATGGTTATGTAAATGCCTTCTACTGTGTATAAACTCTAAAGCTCTACATACATCCCACAACAGTAAAAGTGGTCTGTGTATACATTTCTGTAGACAAACCTGTCCTTTATACTAGAGTTGTGATTTATTAAAATAATAGGATAATAGTAGGAAATTGATACCCTGTCCTGGATTAGCCTCTTGCAAAATAGAAGCCATTGCCAGGCAGCATGTAAAAGTTAAGAAAATCATTAGAATGAGTTTTGATTCTCCAAACAGTTTTGTTTTCCTGTCTCTTCCTGTTACAATATATTCAGAAAGTATTGCTCTGTTTGAAATTTACACCAGAGGTTTTCAAATGGTGTGAAATTTAGTTCATGGTTGGTACATGATGTGAATTCTGCATGTTTGCAACATATGTTTTACAAGAGTATATATGAAAAACTAAAACCTAACAGTCAATGCAGTACTTGGGCAGCATCCCTGAAAAATCCAGGGCACCTAATTAGGAATTATTCAACCAATGCTAGTCAAAAGAATATTAAAATACCAGGGGACAGTTTCTGTGCCTCTGAATCATTTCTGACATTGGGCTCTTCCATTCAGGACACTGTCACAAAATATTTAAAAAAATATATTTTATTTGTCTTTCTCTCTAAATTTTTCCCTTTTGTTTTAAAGAAATGGGTGAAACATTTTTACTTCTAATGCAGTTGCACCTGATGAAGTATCATAAATGCATGGATTTGTGAAAGGCAATCAGATACCTTGTTCTGTTCCTGTAGTATTCTCTAAACCACCACGCAAAGTTTGCTCGTAAACAGAGAACAGGTACATTCCAAATACATGCATGCTAACATTATTTAAATGTTCAGAATATGGGTGAAATTAAACCTTATATTACTATGCAAGAATACAGAATGATACTAACTTTACTTGCTCTGATAGTTCCTCTAATGCATGCCTATAAGGGAATTCCCATTCATTCCTCTAATTATTCCTTGTAACACCAGTCTTTGGCCAGCCTTGTGCATAAGGGATCTGTCTCACCTGACTTGAATTATTCACTGAGGAGATGTTTACATTTAAGGTAGTGAAATCCCTAGGTAACCTAGAATCCCTTTATGTCTACTGGAGGTACACATCTAACCTAAATATCATAAATCTCTCTCCAGGAGGACCTACTTCTGTCTAGGGGTTTCTCCTGCGTGTAAAGAGTGGAGGATTTTTCTTTTTTTGCCTAGTCCCTACAAAGCAATAAAAGGGGTGCTGAGGACAATCTCCATCCTCTATTGGATGCAGGGAGAAACATAGTGACAAAGGCTGAGGAACAGGCTGATGTACTTAATGCTGCCTTTGCCTCAGTCTTTAATAGTAAGACCAGTTGTTCTTGGGGTAACCAGCCCCCTGAGCTGGAAGACAGGGTCGGGGAACAGAATCAAGGTCCCATAATCCGAGGGGAAATGGTTAGTGACCTGCTACACCACTTAGACACACACAAGTCTATGGGGCTGGATGGGATCCACCCAAGGGTACTGAGGGAGCTGGTGAAGTGCTCCCTAAGTCACTTTCCATCATTTATCAGCAGTCCTGGCTAACTGGGGAGGTCCCAGTTGACTGGAGGTTAGCAAATATGATGCCCATTTACAAGAAGGGCTGGAAGGAGGATCTGGGAAACTACAGGCCTGTCAGTCTGACCTTGGTGCCGGGGAATGTTACGGAGCAGATCATCTTGAGTGCCATCACACAGCACGTACAGGACAACCAGGGGATCAGGCCCAGTCAGTGTGGGTTTATGAGAGGCAGGTCCTGCTTGACCAACCTGATCTGCTTTTGTGACCAGGTGACCCGCTTAGTGGATGAGGGAAAGGCTGTGGATGTTGTTTACCTGGACTTTAGCAAAGCCTTTGGCACCGTTTCCCACAGCATTCTCCTGGAGAAACTGGCTGCTCATGGCTTGGACAGGCGTACTCTATGCTGGGTAAAAAACTGGCTGGATGGATAAGCCCAAAGAGTTGTGAATGGAGTTAAATCCAGTTGGCAGCCGGTCACAAGTGGTGTTCCCCAGGGCTCAGTATTGGGGCTGGTTCTGTTTAATATCTTTATCAATGATCTGGATGAGGGGATAGAGTGCACCCTCAGTACATTTGCAGACAACACTACGCTGGGCGGGAGTGCTGCTCTGCTGGAGGGCAGGAAGGCCCTACAGGGAGATCTGGACAGGCTGGATGGATGGGCCGAGGCCAGTTGTAGGACATACAACCAGGCGAAGTGCCAGGTCCTGCAGTTGGGTCACAACAACCCCACGCAGCGCTACAGGCTTGGGGAAGAGTGGCTGGAAAGCTGCACGGCGGAAAAAGACCTGGGGGTGCTGGTTGACAGCCGGCTGGATATGAGCCAGCGGTGTGCCCAGGTGGCCAAGAAGGCCAACGGCATCCTGGCCTGTATCAGAAATAGTGTGGCCAGCAGGAGCAGGGCGGTGATCGTCCCCCTGTACTGGGCACTGGTGAGGCCGCACCTTGAGTCCTGTGTTCAGTTTTGGGCCCCTCACTGCAGGGGTGCTGGAGCTGCATGACGTGCATGGAGGTGCTGGAGCGTGTCCAGAGAAGGGCAACCAAGTTAGTGAAGGGTCTAGAGCACAAGTCTTATGAGGGGTGGCTGAGGGAACTGGGGTTGTTTAGTCTGGAGAAAAGGAGGCTGAGGGGAGACCTTATCGCTCTCTACAACCACCTGAAAGGAGGGTGTAGTGAGGTGGGTGCTGGTCTCTTTTCCCAAGTAACAAGCAATAGGATGAGAGGAAACAGCCTCACATTCTGCCAGGGGAGTTTTAGATTAGAGATTAGGAAATATTTCTTCACCAAAAGGGTTATCAAGCACTGGAACAGGCTGCCCAGGGATGTGCGTGAGTCACCATCCCTGGAGGTATTTAAAAGACGTGTAGATGTGGCACTTAGGGACATGGTTTAGTGGTGGACTTGGCAGTGTTAGGTTAATGGTTGGACTCGATGATCTTAAGGGTCTTTTCCAACCTAAATGATTCTGTGATTCTATGATGCTATGTCCCTGAGCCAGCTACTGAGTCACACTCTCAAATATCAGGTACCTTCTTGTTTTCCCAGGTGGTAAAAAACCTTCAGAAGTTTCCACCTACTGCAGCATAAGGCTATGAGAGCAGGAAGCTACCTTAGAAAATGCAACCTGTTCCTTCCCGCCCGTACCTCATGGCCCCACCACCTATTTAGCAATGCCTCGGACAACCTCAGTACCTACACATCCAGGTGAGGAGACAGGACAGTCCTAGCAGCCATATGGAGAGGTGAGCAGAGGGGCTGGAAGGGAAATTTGCAATGACCTTGTTGGATGGGCTTTTGGGAGGGAACGAGGAAACCTCTCTTCGGAATAGTTTGGTGTCCAGCTGCTTAGGCTTGCTTAGGGTCCCGCATTATCTAACGGTGACCCAGGGGTAGGTTTACGACAAGCTCCTGGACAGACCTGAAATCTCTCTCCAGCAGCAGACAGCGATGTACACTCTCTAGCATGCCCGTATGTATTCCCGAAACCTGGGACATATTAATATCGGCTGTGTCAAGAACAGCAGCACTCTCCTGAAAAGCATTATATCAAAGGCTGATCCTGATGTAACCACAAATCGATTGGCTGCCATGGTGATGTGCTGCTGTTAGGGAGAGTATTTCTAGGAATGACACCAGAGAAAACACAAGCTTTGATTATTTGACATGAACCAGAAGAAACAGTAAATTTTTGTGCACAGGCGGGTGAGTGAGATTAACCCACATCGAGCTAAATTGCACTCGAAATTAAAGCTGCACTGTTAAGGTCATCAAATGTGGATGAACCGTGCCCGTGAGAACCTACCTACTGTGTTGTGCCACCGATTGACTGCGAACAGCCTGCTGCAAGTGACGGTCACCACGGCAGGGATGGTCAGGTGGGGCAGCGTGTTGGCCGCCACGTGTGTGACGGGGGAATTGGACGGGAACTTCAGCACCATGATGACATCCTGCTGCATCTGATCTTTAAACATGAGGGGGCTCTGTGGAAGGAAACACTGTTGAGTAGAAAGGAGAAGAGAGCAGAAGAAAACAGAAGGGATAACACAATTAGTGAGCAGGTCTGAGGGAAAACGAGGTTAAAAAAGAGCAGGCAAGCATGTGCACATACAGGGAAAACAACGCTACCTGCACGTCTACGCTAGTGATGGAGGAGAGCAAGATCAGAAGCTATTGTCGGATCATTACACGAGGACAAGTAGAGAATAGGTATGGTAAGGGGTATCGTTACAGGGCGCAAAATGACCATTAGCATTAATTAATATACAGTAAAATGTAAAATTATACAGCAGTTAATATTCATACGATAGAGAGATGAGTCAAATAAAAGAGTTAATCACTTAATACATCATAAATAAAAATGCTATAAACTACAACGTTTGAAAAAAGAAATTTTAAGAGGGACTCAAGAACTCACAGGTATTTAATTTTTCTTAATGGATTCTTTATAAAAAACACAGCACTTCCAAACATAGATAATTTAATTCTATGTAAAACATATACTTATTAGGGAGTCTGTAAGTAATTATAAACCTGTTTGATGATTCTACAAGTGACACAGTTTTTTGTACATGGACAGTAATACTGTTATTAAGTACTGTTTTTAATGTGGTTTTTTTCAACCACTGTTATAACAAATAGAATTATTTCTAGAAGTTCAAATAATCCTTTCTACTTATCACTTTAACTTAGTATTAAAAATATATTATCCATATCTTAAGAATGTAAAATAAATATCAGGTACATTCGAAATCTACACATTACTTAAAATAGCAGGGCTAACACTTCCAGATCAATTCCCACTTTCACAGTGTGCAACTAGATAGAGTGATTTCCTTGTAGGTAGATAAAATGATTGAAACTGCTACACATATTACTGTCGATTTACAAAACTTAAAAGAAAACATCTAGCTCTAAGCATTTAAACAAAGGCACTGAGGGGCACAGAGATCTGTCTCGTTCAGTCTGGCTATTTCATATAATTCTTTGCAAGAGGCACAGAGAAGAATGCGTTAGGAATGAGTTTTGGAGTTCAAATTGAAATTCGAAATATACATTGCTTTCTCCCAGGGGAACAGGCGGGAGGATTCCAGCACGATTTGAACTCCAATACTTCATTTTTGTCAAGCAGGCATTGTTCATAAATCAGCCCCTAACAATGCATCCTTTAAAACGACACAAACCAACACGCTCACTCTAAGACAAGCCTGCAGTCATTCCCACCACTTGCAGAAATAAGAATGTAAATATGTACTTATCAGGGGTATATTTACGAAGATAGGGCCTTTTTATACAGTATTAGACAGGAAAAGCCAGGACTATAGGAAGCTAAAGCTATCGAAACATCCACCTTGCCCTGCTAGAGCACTGCGAGCCGTCGCTGCCAGGAGAGAGCACGGCTGCACGGGCAACGGAGGGCGTTCAAAGCGTTGCTTAATGGGTCCCTGACGACCTACAAAGGATCCTCAGGTTCAGAGGGAAAGCATTCCCGGTCAGCAGTTATGTCTCACCAGGTGCATGGCAGAGCTCCGAGGTGGATGGGGCTCAATGAGCAACTGCGATGGCGTCTGTCCAAAGTTCTGTATCTGCGCCTCCATGGCCTGCGGGCAAGGGAGAGGGACTGTCATGAGCAATATGCGTCAAGGAGAGAGGTCAACACACTGTGTGACAATGCAGGCATATCCCAAGTCAGCCATGAAAAAAGTCCAGAAAATTCACCCGGTGCTCTCCTCCCAGGCTGCAGACTCATCCAAGTGTTAGTATTTTGTAGACAAGCTTTGCTTCTCCGTTCGAGCATGCTTCAGTTAACCAACTAACCATTCTCATTTCCAGTAACTGGCGTTATATGTGAAAATGTTAACCTGTGAGGACATGCAGTTCAGGTCTGGAGAGAGCTTTTTTTTGCACTAAAAAGAACATATATACCTTAATAAAGTCCTTTGTAAGGAGGAAAGTATGAGGATCTCTAATAAAATAAGCCTCTGGAATCTTAAATGGGGGGAAAGAAAAGCAAACTGAGAAACAAAATTCATGTATAAAATATAATAAAACCAAAATAATTACTATTTCAACAACAACATTAGTAGGTTAAAACAAACAAACAAAAATGCCAGAAACAAAACTTGCCAGGCACATTCAGACTAATGTAAAAATCTTTCCAAGTTGCATACATTCACTGAGTATTTATTTCATGCTTAATTTTATTGCATTTTTTTCATGGACTTTCAGGCTTCACCGGTTTGAAATGAAAACTTAGCAATTTCAATGCATTCTTCAAGACTTAAATCTACTTTCAGAATAAATCTGGAGTAATTTGATAGGGAGTAGAATACAGCCCATATACTCAGATGCTTCCATTACTCAAACAGTTCATTCAAACAAAAACACATTGAAGATATTTTCTTAAAAACTTTGGCAAAAGATTGCTGCTTGTAAAAGCAGTGCTGTTAAAGAACACTTCTTATTTTTCACACAGGTACTATTTTATTTGACCTTGTAAAATCAAGAATAAAGCGTTCACAGAAAACTAAACTGGCAGATTTTGAAATGCACTGTGCATTATGTACCTATATATACACTGTACCCTGTACTACTGACCCTTAATATTTTTCTTGTGAGCTTTATGAATTTTTCATTTGCTACCACACAAGAAACATGAAAAAACACCAGAAACATGACTATCTTGGTAAATTATGTTATTTCTTTCAGACATGAAATGGTAAGAAGCACAATAAATACTTCATGACACAGAAGAATCCTTTTAATCTACATATTTTGTGATTCCTACAAGACAATCTGTGTTCTCCTCAGCTTCACAGCATAGATGCACGAACCGATGTTGGAGAGAGAGTTCCTAACAGGTCACTAATGTCAACCACTCTTGATGCCCTAGATTGACAGGTATATAATGGAAGACCACAAACAAACATTTGCCAAAAAAGAAA
Organism: Haliaeetus albicilla; assembly: GCF_947461875.1. Classification (NCBI taxonomy): domain Eukaryota; kingdom Metazoa; phylum Chordata; class Aves; order Accipitriformes; family Accipitridae; genus Haliaeetus; species Haliaeetus albicilla. The sequence goes on from NC_091502.1 coordinate 1,944,085, forward strand.
CTTAATGCAAAATCCAGACAAGCGGCTGAAGGACTTCCACTGGATTGTAGCCCTAGTGCATTTGATGCTGTAATTATCCCGGTACAGGTGATTTATTGTTTGTTGACTCAGAGTGAACTTCAGTCTGCAAGGCATAGTATTTCTTGGGAACTGGTGAGCATCTCAGGTTTTATTAACATCATTTAATGATGAATTAATTTGAAATCATAAAGTAATTTTATACAAAACCAATGCATTTGAGTGGGCATATGTGTGTACATGTCTGTACAGCAGCTGTCTATATGTACCATACAAATAGTATCTCTTTACACACTGCGTAGATACCTTCACTCATGCAGCCACTTTTTATACAGGAACATAAAATTCACTTCAAGTCAAATCAAAGGTAGTATTTTCTTTTACATTCAGTACTGTAGAACTGATTTGCCTGGTGGGGAGAAGGGAAGGGCATTACACTTGTTTGTGAATTTCATTTTCAAAATGACAAAAACTAATATTAACGATATCGGGCACTGCATGATATATGCTTCCACGCAGATCTGTCGATAATGTTTTCAGAAAAGTAATTTCCATTTTTCTTTTTTCAAATAATTATCAAGGTTAATTTAATTTTAATTTTTGAAAGAATTCTGTGTTGAAATAAGAGTGTGAATTGTATTTGGCAGCAATACTGAACAAAAACCAGACCTTCCTCTCCCACCCTTTGTAGCGATCCCTTAAATGATACTTCTGTTCTCTCGCAGGCACATTGAAATGAATTATTAAATTTTTTTTCAGTGCAGCCCAATTCTAATTTACACATTTACTTTCATGTTGTCCAGTCTTGGCAAATTTTGATTGTTTGGCTGTAAATTCTGCACACATAAACTTTGCTGGCTTTGCCTCCCAGTTCACACAGATTTATGATAGTAATAGAGGAAGAGAAAGAGAAGCAGAACATGATAATAAACCAGCATGAATTTTTCAGATTATGAGGAATGGACACTTAAAACATAACTGTCAAAAGCAACTGTTATTTTACAGCTGAAGATTTCCTGGTAAATACTCACTTACATACTTTACGTGCCCATAATTTTAGAATATTTAAGTTAATGCCAAGCCCTTCTGTAACCAGAACAAATGCAGAATGAAGACCTTGATATTCAGGGAATATTGAATATTTTTGCTGGCTTGCACTTACAAGACAACCACCTCCCCCCCACCCCGTGGATAGCAATGTTATCCTTCTCTTTCAGAAATACCATTCGTAAAACTGACAACTCTTAGAAGCATTAAAAAAACCTGAACAATGTTTCTTAAAAAATACATGTAATATTCAACTCCTGCACAGAGACTATAGTCTGCACAGCACCCCAGCTGTACACAGCTACAACTGGTATTCCTCTTTGGAGCTCACAACACTTAAAAAGGACAGAAAAACCTTGTCAAAACTTAACACAGAAGATAAACATAAGCATACAGAGATAAAGTGACTGGCCCAAGGGTATTCCTAATGCTGCCTCCTATCAGATCACTTGACACAAAATGAAAAGCAGGTACGGAACAGATCTGTGAATAATAATGTAATACATTGATTTGTTTACAAGAGAACTCTGGCTGTATCTGAAATTAATCTGAAAACTGGTAAGTGTACACTGCAGATTTTCTTGAACTGTAAATCATCAAACGTCTTTAGATTTATTTAATGGTCTTAAACATTTCATTCTAATTAATCAATTCCTTTTCTCCCATCAGATCTTGAGTATTGTGTGCAGAGTGCTACACCACTCCAAGACACACATTCTAGTCAATTTAATCCAAATTTTAATAAAGTTTATTCTCATTTCACCTTCAAATGTCCTTCCTGTAGAAACAATATAAGCTTGGAATTCAGCAGCTGCCAGATTTAACGCTTTCGGAACCGCAAAATGGCAATTATATTAGTTTTCACTTTCTTAATAAGGTGTTGCAGAAAAGCTATGTAGTGAGCTGATTTGAGATTCCCTACTGTTTTTAATACACGTAAAATGAGATTTGTACTCCGGACACTTCAGGGACTATCTGTTAGGATATGACCATGTATTGCAGAAAGATAAAATGGGTCTTAGCCTATTATTTGATAATCACAGGTCAGAACAAGGAAAGAAAAAATATCTGCAAACTTGCTGGCAATTCAAAATTAAAATTAGTTGATCTCACACATCCTAATTTATGCAATCAAGCAAAACACAACTTCATAGTGCTTCATATTGGTTATTTAACAATAAGATAGAGAGATTTATATTATATGTTTACATACATTTTGGTCAAGAAAAATCAATATATCAAATAATCCAATTTTATGAATGATACTAATCTTAGATACATTGAGCAATATCCTTAATGTATTTTGCTCAAAGGAACTAAATTATTGGGTTCCAATTTTTATGCTTAAAGGCAGACTGTGCATGCACAAGGACACTGGGATGCTCTTCTGCAACCTGAAGGATCAGTCCTCAGTGTCAGCTTCCTGTGGAATGAAGAGTTCAATGCATCTGCTTTGCTCATTATGCAGTCTACTGAAGTATTTGGGTTTTATTTCTTAATTCTGGTTGAAAGAAATACAAATCTTCCATTAAATAATTCAAGCAATCTGTTTCTTTAGGTGTAAGAACTATTTTTAGGGGTCAAAGGCAATGCCTCCAACAGCAAGCAGTGTAACCCAACAGGAGCAGAGCTGCAGAGAAAAAGAGTTGGTCTTAGAATAGAACAGAATTTTTTTTTTAATTTTGAAGGGACCTACAATGATCATCTAGTCCAACTGACCAATTCAGGGCTGACCAAAAGTTAAACCATATTATTAAGGGCATTGTCCAAATGCCTCTTAAGCACTGACAGGCATGGAGCATCGACCACCTCTCCAGGAAGCCTGTGCCAGTGTCTGACCACCCTCTCGGTAAAGAAATGTTTCCTAATGTCAAGTCTAAACTTCCCCTGATGCAGCTTTGAACCTTTCCCACATGTCCTGGCACTGGATACCAGGGAGAAGAGCTCAGCACCTCCTTCTTCTTGAGGAACCCATAGCGAAACCGTGCCCACCGCAGGGTTTTCCCACTAGGCTGGCTCCAGGGTGGGCTGCAGACCCCAACAGTGGCTGAGCTCTGCTAGCTGCTCCCCTGGAAGACACTGCTTCTGTCCTTAGAAACCAGTCCACACACTCCAAAACTGCTCTACAGTGTGAATGAAAGCACAGCAACTAGGGACAATTGGCAGATTCATTTCAGAAGCACAGTCCTAATCTAAATGAGAAATGCTAGAATTGTCTCATCTGAAACATCACAAAAGTGATCGTTTTGTTTGCTCTTTGACATAGCTTTTCAAAAAGGGTAAGCCATGAAGCAGGTTATTTTTAACATACTTTTTCTCTAAAAATGTTCTTTAGAAATGCAAGCAAAATCACCGAGGAAGATATTAATGATCCATCTCATTTGCAAACGCCCCTTTGCTGAGAGAGATGCCTGGTGACTATATTACACAAGAAACATAAAAGCATGAGCACTTTTACTTTGAATCATGGAGGGAAGAAAGAAATTCCTAAAAGCAGACAGCATTGCAGATAGTAAGACAGTGTTTTTATTCTTAGGTGAAGTGGCCTTGTTTTATTAATCTTCACTGATTACTACCATAATCAGTTAAACTTTTGAAAATATGTATTATCTGAGTTTCTCTATGTTTTTATTACTTTTTTTACATGTTCAGTCTTTTTATTACTAACTGTCATAATCCTGGTGTGTTTTGTTCCTCTTGTGTACCACATTCAGGTTTTCTACAATCCATTTTCCCCTGTGCATGGGGACTGAGTCCAATGAAGAGTTAAAATTTGTAGGCATTTGAGAAATATGCACCACAGCAATAGTCATCCAACTCTGCCTTTCCTGAAAGTTTATTTCATTTTTGCATCCAGCTGAACACAGGAATCCTTTATGCCCTCTCCCACCCATGCAGCCAGCACGCTCAACAGCCCGCAAGCACCATCTTCTTCAGAGCAAATGTGATTGACAGCCCTTTGGTGGGTAACATAAGCAGCTTGAAATGTTATTGTTTGGTACAAGTGGTGTGAGATACTGCTTTTTTATTTGCATCTACGGCTGTTAAGAAGCATCGATATCTTCAGGACTTTTGATAAGTTAGGTTAAGAGTATTGATTTCCATTTTATTGTATGTTTGGAGGAACGAAGCGCTGTAGTTTAAACACAAGCAATGACTCATCTAGTCTGGAGGCTTCAATACAGTTGGTTATTTAATCAGGATACTCAAGGGACTAAAAGATGGGCACAGAAATGGATTTTCTCCACAGGTCACTACTTTATTAATTTAACAATGAAGAAGGGGCAACCTTAAGCTCCTTCCCCTCACAGGAGGTATCTCATTGGATCCAGTGCGCAATTAAATGGCTCCCCAGCAGACCAATAGCTCTGAGCTGACCTTCAGCTTCCTCCCAGACTCAGTCCACCCCTGAACTTCTTCCTCCTTTCCCTCTGAAAGGAAATAGCACTACGAAAGCAATGACAATACCTGAAAGGTAAGATTTCCCGTTCTCTTTACAGGCATGAGTCACATTGGTGACCTTTTTTGTCTCAGGGAGTGCTGCCTTTAGCTTTCATATTTACCTCATTAAGCCACTAACTGTGATACTTACTTCTTCCCTCTTTCACCTTTATAGTTTTCCCATTCTTGCCCCCGGTAGTCCAATATGCCTCTCATGACACAGAACTATTATAAACACTCTGTCAGCTTAAGCAAGCATTTGGTTAATACACTGCCAATGGGAAATAATTCCAATACAGCTCACAAACAGAAACGGAGAAGGTAAAGCAAAATACCATAAAGATGGATATCCTGCAGCCAGGGCAGGTTTAGCTGAGTGTCCCTTACTCTTTCAGGAATACTCTCCTATGTGAGGTTCCCATGTGCCTGAGCACAAATACTTCCTTTTCCTCTCTAGCAGCCCAGTCCCCTGAAAATCACGGAAAACTTCCTCACACTGAAAAGGGCTGATGTCAAGGAGTGAAACGCTCCCCTCCCTTCCTAACTATACCAGAAGGAAAAAACCCAATTTTCTATAGTTTTTCTCTTTCTTGTATCCTTCCAACTCTGCCTGGAACAAAGGAGTTTACCACTGATATAATGAAATTCTCTCATTAAATTACACTAAAAACTACAGCAAACTCTATTATGCTCTAAAGCAAATAGCTTTAACTCCCAATTCCTCTGACAAGGTCTATGTTGTTATAGGGGCTCCTCAGGCCACGCTGCTCAGTTCATAACTTCCTTTTTATAGTTGCGATAATTTTTAAAACTGCGGGTTTTGCTCCCAGCCCATGGCAATTTTGCTGCCTTTTCTTCCCTGCTGTTTGCCTGTATACAAGGCAGACAGGGAGCATCACTTTGCTTGTAGACTCAATACTGTGCAAAACTCTAAACATAGGCTGTAACTGAAGAAAGTCATACATTTATTTGTAGTTTTGTTTACAATTACATTCAAAATGATTTTATTTTTTTCTCTTTTGAATGGAATGGAATGGAATGGAGTGGAATGGAATAGAATAGAATAGAATAGAATAGAATAGAATATTTAGGTTGGAAGGGACTTACAACGATCATCTAGCCCAACTGACTGACCACTTCAGGGCTGAACAGAAGTTACAGCATGTTATTAAGGACATTGTCCAAATGCCTCTTAAACACTGACAGGCTTGGGGCATCGACCACCTCTCCAGGAAGCCTGTGCCAGTGTCTGACCACCCCCTCGGTAAAGAAATGTGTCCTAATGTCCAGTCTGAACCTCCCCTGATGCAGCTTTGAACCATTCCCACGCATCCTGGCACTGGATCCCAGGGAGAAGAGCTCAGCACCTCCCTCTCCAATTCCCCTCCTCAGGAAGCTGTAGAGAGCAATGAGGTCACCCCTCATATAAAGAACTTTTTATTATTCTCATTTCATGTCATTATTTTTTTTCAGTTGAACTATTGTATTTCTTATGTTCGTGTTTGTAAAAATTCCTCTCCCATACAGATTAGTAACATTTACTGAAACTCTTGTGTGTTCATTGATGTCATGCCAAATGAAATCATTGCTCTGTCATCATTCTCCCAAATCTGTATTAAGTTTATAAAAGAAAATGTTGCTTTCTTTGATCATTAAGTTACTGAGTACAACACATTAGAAAAGATTCTACTGCTAAGTTACTTTTGTGAGAGATGTAATAGCATGATACAATAATTCATTAAATATGTAACTTCATGCCATTAAAAGTTAAGGTTTTGAAACCTGGGCAATCAGGGTTTTTTTTTATTTTTAGATGACTGATAATTGCTCTGAAATAATTTTCCTATTGTTATATAATGGACAACCTCAGAAACAAAGATTCCTTTCGATCTGACAAGCAATTTTATCTTTTCTGAAGACATTCCCTCATTTCTTTTAAAACAAGTTTTTTTGGTTTTTTTGGATGATAAATATTAAGGTGACTGACTGAAATAATTTCTCATCACCTAAACTCTACCTGTATAAGGAAACACTTCTGTATCCTCTTTTCGTTATTCAGACACCAACACTTATGGTTACATTCAAAAGGCTACAATGGACAAAAGCTCCATGTGATTTGTTGGGTGCGAGGCCAACCTGGATGATCTTTCCCATCTGGTGTTCAGGTCTATGGAACAAGCTTCTCTGACATCTTGATTTTGCAATGCAAATGACTAAAATGTGCACCTGCAACATAGAATTTCCCCATTGATATTACTCCTTTGTATTGCTCCTTTATGTGACGGTAATCAAAGCATCACGACATGCAGAATTGCAGGTGTGTCCTAGCTAGTGTTTGCAAACCAAACCACACCAGTTCCGTTGCCTCAATGTGCCTCTTGTTGTATAAATCCTGTTACTGAGAGTCCTCACTCCCAGGTCTTAGCAAGGTCTTGCTCAGAACATCGTCTTCTGTTCTGGCCAAACTGTTTCTTTCCTCCTGAGTTTATGTCACCAGTTTCAAGTTCCAAGAAAGTCAAGGTCTTGTTATTGTTATCCTTGCCTGTATCTTTCAGTTTTCTTTTTTTTTTTTTTTAAATCTACCATTACAGTCTTAGGTTTGTCATACCTCTTACTTCTTGACACTCCTACTCAGGAGTTTTTTCCTTTTAAGACAAGTGTTTCCTTTCCTCTCCCTTATGTCACCTTTTAACTAACTTATTTATAAATTCTTTTGCATATGAAATACAAGCCAGGATGCTGAAATCTTAATTTACATTTTTAGATCTTTGGGATGGATTTTTTTTTTTTTTTGAAACAGAGCAAACTTATGACACAAACATTCTTTTCTGAAAAGGCTCCTAGGATTCCAAGTGCATTATCTCCAATAATGAAAAGTTATTTCAAGGCTTTTCTAAAGCAGAGATATAATTGTTACATTTCCTTGAGTAAGAAATAAAAAATCCTCTGAATTTTTAAATGTAGCTTCTCTTCTGACTGGAACCATTACAGATTTTCAAAGTCTACAAAAGAGGAAGTGAAGGAATAAAAAAATTATATGAAAACTGTCATTAGCATCCCTTAGTTGGCAGTCACTAAAATTTACAGGCATTTTTAAAAAACACCGCTGCTGTCTGGGATGCTACAATTGTTTCCACATGTGAAAAGCAGTGAATAACAGCCAGAAAGCCTGAAGTTCCAGTTGTGCTAGGCTAAAAATTGCCAATAGTATTTTTCAAAACACCATCAACTGCATTTAGAAACCTGCTAAATTTTACAAGTCAGAAGTACTTAAAGTCTTTTTTTTTGTTTAGAAATGCCTAACTAGATTGTATTATACAATATCTCAATGAATTCACTAATGAAAAAACAGAAGTCCCAAAGGTCAAGACTAAAAAAACCCATAAAGCTCTGGGAAGGCTGCAAATATCATTTCTCTGCATTAACAACCATGCTAAGAGCTCTCTGTTCCTATGGTAATTCCTTCACTTCTTCTATAAGGGTCCCAAGGACTGCCTTCCTAATCCTCTCCCTTCCTCCTCCTCTGCGTTAAGAGCTCCAAATGTCCTTTCTGTCCTTTTCCCCTAGTTGTTGTTCACCTGGCTTCCCATTGCACCTTGGCCTCTCTCCCTCCCTCAAGAAGACAGGAGCTGTGTAAATGCCCATCTTCCCATGCAATTCCATTCCCTCCCCTTCATCCCCCATTTTATTTCTTTTCTTCAGACATGAAGAGAAGTTGCTCACCCTGATCTGTTCAGTTAAACACTACAGCACACGCAGGGCTTTATTCTGGGCAAAAAATGAAGGTACTTTTGGCCTTCCTTTTATTTAAAAAGAATTAAAAGAAAAAATTCAAACTCATACATCACTGATCCATCACCATTTATACCAACCAGAATGCTGACCTGAAAGCAGAAGATAGTTATTCTGCAGCAATGAAGACACTGGTATTGTTATACCTTTATATTCCTACAATAGTAAAGCTCCAGATACTGTCCAGGAGCAGAAATGCTACAAAACAGAGAAGGTACTTGTGAAAAATCTCTTGTTACTTTTCCTCTCCATTGAGGCAGAAGAAACTTCTACTGCTCATGAAGATCTCCTGGGGGAAGAGACATGGAGCAGTCTCGAGTCTGGACAAAACAGCAAAACTGAGCATCTCTGTCCTTATCCCACAGCCTGGTCTGGAAAGCAGAAGCAGTCAACCTGACCTCCACTCACAGCTCTCAATAGGCCAATGCATCAAGTGAAAAACGCAGAGGTATTTTTGAGGAAACTGGAGAAGTGAATAGTTCTGAAGGACCCCCAACTTTCAAGTTGGGTGACCAAATGGCTCGTGACTTCTGCCTGCCAGGAAAGGTCACTGAAGCAGAAAGAGCCTGGCTTTGCTGGTACCCACACAATTGCCGGAAGAAAAGGAAAAACTAACCAGGATGAGAATAAAATACAAGTACCCTAGACTCGTTAAGTGCTTTGGGGAGTAATTGGGAGTGAAGCCAAGGAAGTAGCATTGGGCTGCTTCCCATGTCATTTGAACAGCGCACTGCCTCTTACACATAGCGAAATTTTACCCTGTGCCGTCAGAAGGGGGAATTTGTTGGGGACCACATCAGGTTTAATACTATTTATTAGCTGCCCTTGCCTTTGGTTTTGTTTAAGACACCATATATGTTTTTAATTGTCATTTTTAGGAGCGCAGAGGCCTTTAAGCATAGGCATCCTATCCATAAAAATGCAACAGTAATATCAGCAGGAGGTTTCGTTGAAACTTTGAAACTTCATCCACTCTTCTAATTAATTTTTTTTTGTCCGTGTCTAAGAGCTTTAACAGTGCATGCTTACAGCTGGTTTTAACTATGCTTTTTTATTTTAAAAGCTAAATTGCGAGCTTTAAAAATTCAGTTAAACTTTTTAAAATCAACAATAAATGTATGTAAAGTTTCTGCATGACAAGTTTATTTTGGGAGGGAACGATTTTTTAAAGAACAACAATTCTTAAATTCTCCCACCTCTTTCATTATTTTTCTGTCCATCAACTGAATTTATCCCTTTTTTAAGAAAAGTGTCTCAAATTATTTCCTTACTCTCCTTCCAATTCAGTTACATTTCCCTCCTCAACGCTATCCTCTTTCTGTCTTAGGAAATGCTCATACATTTGCACTGTATTCTGTAAAAGTACTACACATTTACACATTTTGTGTAACATTCAGACAAAACTGGCAATATAAGAAATAAAAAAGACAATGTGAATATTTAGGACAGTATTTAATTTCTGTGACTTGGTGTAAATTACTTGCAGCAGGGTTTGTTTGTAGGAAGTGTAGTAAACTATGACCCTGGGTAGCAATCTATACATGGTAGGTGCTCAGGACATCTACTGACCACATCTTTTCAAGCTGTTGACTTTAGCTGACTTTAGGTCAGCAAAGGACCAAGCCCTCAGACAGAGGGGCTTAAACAATGAAGAGCTCCAAAGAGCTAAACTGACTGTCTTGAAAAATTTCCACCTATAATGTAGTAATTTTAAAAAACAACTTCTACATTAACCATTAATTTGTCAAAAATGAAAAACTTATAAAGATAATCCTGAATTAAAACAAAAAAGATGCAATGACTTATGATGGAAGTTAATGTAATCATAAGAGGCACAGACTAATGTAGTTACTGAAAAAGTAGTTGCATTCATGTTATGCTTACAGGTAGCACCATAACATAACATAGCAGAATAAAAGACACAGATGAAAACCTCCCAATTCTTCTATCTGTCCATAGCAAACATACTTCTTAAAAATGCATTTTTTACAGTGTTTGCCCATTCTAGTTTGAAATAACCCATTTAATGAGGCTTCTACAATTTCTCTTATGAGATTTGTACCATCAAGTTACAGCCTACAGGCCTTAGGAAACTTCTTCTGCCATTAAGCCTGAACTTTCCTGTCTGAATTTGATCCTGTAACTGCTAGTTAACCTGGCATCAGACCAAGTAATATTCCTATCTCAGTTGGCATGAGCAACGCTCCACATTCCTGCCTTTCTGCTACACGTCCCCTTTCACTCTGTTATTTTCTGTCAAGCTCTTCAAATCCTGGTCATAAACCAGTCTTCTCTGTCTTCTCATCACTAGGATGCTCTTCTCTGAACTCTCTCAAATCTTTCCGGTAAACCAGCATAGAGAATAACACACCATGCTCCTGAGGAAGGTCAACCAAAACATGAGTGAAAGGAGGTCTGTTAGCAACTCGTCATACGCCATGGCAATTTGGCCAGTAGTTGACAAGAACTCAGATGATCCTAAGCAGGTAGTCTTCTGAACTACTGGGACACTGACATCTTTTGATGTAGAAGTAAACAAGTGAAGGTATAGGATCAAGTCTAGAGAACATCATTGTCGTGGAAAATAAACGTTATTAATAGCTCAACTAACGAGTAATCTTTACTGCCAGAAGATTATCTTACACGTTTCAGAAAGCCATTACACAGAACATATGCATCATATTTATTTCTACTTATTTTACAATTAAGAACTTCCCCTGTAGGAAAACACAAAAGAAAATGAGGAAAACAGGGAAGCAAACAAGAGAACAGGCCTTCTGAAAGCTTGCAGTAATAAAAGAGGAAAGGGTAGTTAACCATTAAAGAATGCATTTTAGCCGTGACTTTTTTTTCTTCTGGTTTATTATTGAAATAAAACATGATCACTGAAGACATTTTTTAATGCTTGGAAGGCAGAACAGACTCAGTAAACCAAAGTAACTAGCACGCGTATTTTGTTTGTGTTTTATAAATATAAAAGTATACAAAATTAAAAGTGCAACTTACAAAATTAAAAATGTGACTTCATGTTCTATTTCTGCTTTGTCAAAAAAAAAATAGCAAAACCATGAGTAAAATCTTCCTGTGTTAATGAAATAAAATGCATTAAGAATGTGGTAATATAACATCAGTGGTTTTCTTTTTTATCTGAACAGAAAGTAAATGCTGGCTTATCTCTTTGCTCTCAGCTTCATCTTTCTATCACAAATCATCTGCCTTCTTCCCACTTTAAGAAGGTGCTCTGAGATTTGCAAAGCACATACTCTTCACTACAAATTGTGGTTGTGATGAGGCTCCAACCATCTGCCAGCCTTCAATTTATCCACTGCAGGACACAAGAACTATCTCAGAGAACAGGCAAACCTTCAAAACTAACAGCTGAAAAAGGACTGTCAGGGAAGTAGGTAAAACATACGTACTGAAAGGTGTCGCATAGAGTGTTCATGAAGCTTCAGAGTATATTAGAATTTCAGTTTTGGAAACAGGTTATACTGTTACATTTAAAATAAATGTTCTCAGTTATTTTCAGGGTTTAGCTTATAAAGAAATAATTCTGTTTGGATTATTTCCCAGAACACATTCTTCAAAACTTCACTTTGTTCTTGACATAAATTGAAAACAATAATATAGATATACTGTACACAGGCTTCAAAATGGCATTAAAGAGGCACATTATCAATATGTTTAAAACATTTAGAAAGCTCAGCTTTGCATCTTTCTAAGTGAATGACTAGATACTTAGACTGAGTAATATCTGTTCCAATAAACTGCTGTGTGTGAAATGTTTTGAATAATAGTTAATTTATGCTGAGGTAATGACAGTGTAATATAACTGAAATCTGTGCTAATAGGAAAAAAGAAGCCCCTTCCAGCTATTTCTGTTAAAATCAGCTGCAGTAATTTTCACCCCATCTCTCTCTCTCTCTGTCTCTCTCACATAAAAGATTACTTTTAAGTGTATGTTGAAATGCTTGTTGCTAATTTTAAAAATCAATAATTGGTACCTGTCATCCATACAGAAAAAAAGCAAAATAACCAGACAATAAAGAAGAAATTTCCATGTACAAGACCTATACTTTATATATTTCTGCGATAAAAGAGAGCAATTGCAGTTAATGATGTTTTTTTTCTATCAGCAAAACATTAAACTCAGTTTGAGTAAGACTCCAGGATGTTCTGATAAAAATGCATATGAAATTTCTAACGTAGATGAGACCTGGCCAAACAATTTATTCCAAATAATACTCAAAGTAGAGCGAGACACTCTTCTGGGCTATGAGTTATTTACAAACCGACCCTAGTATTCCTTTGATGAATGAACTATCTGAAATATTTATCAAACAAGCTGGTTGAAGTCTCACCAGCTAAATAAGTTATGGGCAGTTCTTCAGTTTGAGTGCTCAGTGTATGGTTGGTGATGTACGGTAAGTGGCAGGGCTTAGCGCTGTCTGGATGCCGAGCTTTTTGAGCGCAAGTACAACGAATAATAAACAAATCCCAAACCTTCTGCTATGACATTTTGGACCAAAAAACCACCTGTACGCCACAATTTGTTTTACTTCCAGGAACTGTGTATTTTCTTGACTATGAAAAGATTCTGAATTCTCATAAACATATAACAGCATGACCCAGGAATGTCATGAACTCAGATGAGCACAGATTCACTAAAACACTGACTACCTGATCATCTCTCATACATTCATTAACAGGAGATACCATGATCAATCATTAATCTAACTGTAGATAATTGGTGGAAGCAATGGTAGAAGGATGTTTTAAATTTGGAATCCTATGGATCAGATCATGATTTCTGACTCTTTGTCATAAATGGCTTGTGTTACTTAGGGTAGGTGCTCCCCAGAAGTTATTTCATAGTGAAATTGGATGCATAGTTAAAATGTTTCAGTTATTCTGCAGTATTCTGAAAGCCCTTTCCCCTGAACGAGAAACAAGACTATACATTGGGCAATTACTGTGTGGTAACTGACCTCATGCAATTTACGCTAATTCCTTATTGAATATTCTGATTTAACGTGTCTCCTCCTGTATTCAGTGCCTTCTGCAGGAATCTTTACCTACAGAAATAAATATCTTACCCTCAAAAAATCCCTGCTTTTCTTCTTGATCTACAGAGAGCTCTCGTAACAAAGTGACAGCAAGTAAAAACTCTTCCTTTCCCACTTACAGACAAGGATACTGAGCTCTGAAGCTCACTGGAAAGACATAAAAATTATTATATCCATAGATGCTCCCAGAGTGAAACACAAAAATCCATTTAGTTTTCTGTTGATAATCTCTTAACGCATACAAAACAGACTCACAGGCCAAAAAGACTATAAAATAATTAAGGTGTTTTTCTCCAAAACAATATAAATTCAGAAGAAAAATCCCTCTTTTGTATGTCTGGGAAGCACAGTATTTGGGAGGGAAGGAGATGTAGACTTTTCAACAAAAATCAACAGGATGCAAATACACATTTCTTAGAGAAGAACAGAGCCCTTAGGGTGTAAGAAAAAAATTTCTACTTTGATGATGACTTTTACTTGAATAACTGTTCTTGCTATACAGATTCCTTCAAATAACTTTGAAAAAAGTGGATATTGATACTACTTGCAGCTTCCTACCTATTTCACCACTATCCGTATTCATGCTTAAGCGGGACTGCTCCTAGAAAGCAAGCGAAGACCATCCCTTGTATGGAGGCAATTAAGCACAACCGAACATGTAAGTGGCCAGTGCTGTGGGTACAATTCAATCAAGCAGATCCATAGGGGTGGTTTTGATATTCTTGTCACATCAAAGAAAGAGCGCCCAGAAGAAAAAGATCTAACAAGTTAAAAATGAAATCAGAATAAATAAGAAGAACTCCGAGCGAAAGCAAGAACAAGCACATGGTTGCAAGGGCTGGCATTACTTTGAAAGCATTGAAAGCATTATACAGTGCTATTAGAATAGTGTGTTAATTTTTTCCTCATAAATTTGCCAGGTTCAGGCACCAGGGAAAGGCTAGCATTCCAGCTCCCTTTGTTAAAGATATATCTATCTTGCTGAGTCTTGACAGCCCTATCATGTCAGCCGTCTGTAGTAGCAAAGAGTGTTTCAGCAAGGAGGGGGGAAAAAAGGAAAGGAGAAAAAAAAAGAAGTGAAAACTGATGTGATCTACTCTGCTTCCTGTGGGCATATTTCACTATAGCAGATCCAGAGGGATGCTTTGTTATTCCTGTCAGATCAAAGAAAGAGATAACAGAAGAAAATATAAGAGGAAAAATAAAACCCAGAAATGAGGGTAACTGAAAAGCACTGCAAGACTACCGCATCATTATGACTTTTCAAATTATTTAAATATGCTAAATATCAAGTCACCACCAAAGAAATAAATATTGCATAGGCCATATGCTCTGTTAGCTGCCAGCAAAACCGTCCTACTAGGATTAGTTTACGGGTGCAGCAACTGCCTGTCAAACACTAGCAATTTTAATCATTTTTCAATTTGCCGTGTGAGTTGCGAGTCTGCTCAGGTATTTTGACAGGTGGCTGCTCGGAACAAATATCGGAGCCCAGTAGCTTCACACCGCCTTGCTTTCCTACGCACTTGCAATTCCCATCGGACTGGGGGGGAAGCGAGCATTTGGTGAAGATGCAGCGGTTGCAGGAAAGTCGCCGTACTGCGCTGCGAGGCTGCATTTGCAGCTCACGTAGAACACAGGGATGACACAAAGTTAGCCTCAAGTCTAGCGCAAACCAATAGCTGTGTAATACGATGTTTCGCTGGATTTTTCAAAACGTTTCTAATCACAAACAAGCTGAATGTCTAAAAAAAAGTAACCAGAAATCTGGCTATGATTTTAAACAAATAATCAGAAAACCTGAAATAGTACTTTTCTGCACACTAGATGTGCTTTCAGTACTACATGTGATTAATCTATTATGCGCTAACTGCCCACTTAATTATTTTGTGTTTAATCTACATGGTGGTACTGAAAATAATTTTAGCTCTTCTGTTGCATTTTCTAATGACCAGTATAACTGTGCGATTCCCTTTCAGCCACAGCACTTTGTGTCATTCAGAAAGAAGTTCCTAACTTGAAAGAAAACCCAACTCTATTGATTTTTGAATGTTCAGATTTCCAGGCATTTGGGAAAAATGAGGCTCCTAAAATCTATAGACATCCTGGGAGAAACCAGGGGAGGAACCATATTTTCCTAAAGAAGTGAACCGATAATATCGCAGCACTATAAACAAACTAAAATTCTGACATTGTTCATTATACATTAGCATTCTCAGCATCAACCCCTTGAAGTCAGCCAAATCTGTCCAGTGGAAAGGATTTGGATTATGATGTAAACTAACAGTAAAGACAATTCCAAATAACATCTAATGTCCAATATAACTACTGTTTACATATTAAAAAGAGATACAGGCTTTGTACCAGGGATGTTCTGTCATGTTTCTCCACAGGAGAAGACTGTCATGGTAAAGTTCATTATCAATTACTGCTTTACAAGTACAAGATGAGTTAAGCTGTCATAATTTTCTCAGCCAGAGATCCTGTGCTGTCAAAGAATGTCAATTTTTAATCTGACAAAAGGAAGAAAATTATCTGTTATTCTGACCTCTAATTTCTTGACATTTTAATGCTGTAATTGCTGTGGTTAGTGCTGCAACCATGATTTCACCTGTCAAGTAAGAATGAATCAATATCCTTAAGCTGTTCTTCAAGTTTTAGCTTTCACCTCACTGCTTTTACTTTAAAAAAGGAAAAATTTACAAATAGAATACAAACAAAAGGTTGCAAAAAAAAAAAAAAAAGACTAATTTGGGGCCTGAAAAATGTTTATTTTGTTACATATTTTTTGTCCTCCATATTATAATATGAAAACAATTTTGCAACGTGCAGAGTAAGAGAGACCATTAGAACTGGTAGAACTGGAGAATTTCCCAATTTCTAATCCTAAAAGATCTAAACAACAAAATTCAATTTTATACATTCCATGGAACATTTCAGTCAGAACTTTTACGTTGCCCTCATCATTACTTGAAATAAATTATAGCGCTCAAGTATTTTTTGTGGTATCAGAAAATTAAAAAGTTGTTTGAAAAATCAAAATCAGTATGTTTAAATGAAACATGTATATTTTACCCATCCAGTGCAGATCTTAAGCTGTGGAAGAGTCATTATAGGGGCAGACATATATGATTTCATAGACTTTAGTAATCTAAAACTTAATGCTATCCCAGCACTCCGGTTTCACCCATTGTAAATTTGCAAAAAATGAAAATGAAGCAAGCAAGCCAGATGGAGAGTCTTCTACTAAATAGGTCCAAACAGAACAAAAGCACAAGATAGCCATATTTTCAGTGTTAAGCAGTAGAGAGTTCTTAGAGGGCTCCCCCACACACGTGACAAAAATGTAAGGAATGGCAGGGATGAGTTATCCCACCATTGAATATATTTTTTTTTCTCCAGCTAGAAGGCTACTGAAGTGACTCCTTTGCCATTCTTCACAGAAAGTTAAGGACAACCTATTCCTCAGTGGTTAAGTGAGGTACTCAAGCAAAGGGTGAAAGTGAAAGGGCCAAAGTATAGCACGAACAGGTCACGGGATCTGCCTTTTTAAATGATGTGTTTCAATCAGCTCAGACCTAAATGGGAGGGTTTTTTATTTGGAGCCTTATTTCACTGGACAGGTTCTGCTGGGACTCAATATGAAATTAGTTACCGGCCACAGTTTGAGGAGGCTACTGCTGTATTTGAGCCCATTGGTCTGATAATGGCTGCTGCCAATAAAGTTGTATCGATTGGCCTATTTTACAGCCATTTATTGAGAACATTCACCATCTCCTGTGTGACAGAACAAAAATGTTTCAGTTTATTTAGAAAATAAACATCAAGAGCATTTGGGTACTGAGAGATGCATTTTCCTGGATAACTGCAAAGCTGAATTAATTTTAAATTGCAGTGTTTCTAAGTTAAGATGCCAGACACCACCACCTGCCACTGTAAAACATACTAAACAATTGTTATCACTATTTTTAAAGGTGCTACTGTTCCTATCCTTTCTGTATTTATAAGTTATCTTCAGGGGCTTTTAAAAGGTCTTTTTGCTTTTAATTTATTTTCTGGAGTATCTAGTAAAAGCCAGAATAAAGTGGGGAAAAAAAAGCCAACAAACCAATGCATATAGAACATATATACTTGTAACAGAAACATGACATCCAAATACCTGATCTACTAGACCATCAAGATGTCAAATGCTTTATTACTGGCCAGAGAATGTCTGCTAGTTTCATAAATAGAGCTCAGGGAAAGAGAAGGCGGCTCTAAATCTGTCTATATTTACAGGTGTATTGTAATTTCTGATTAAAAATTAATAAAAACTATTTTTAACCTTTTTATGACAAACCACAAATCACCAAAGTCTGAGACCTCTTGAAGGAGAAAGCATACTATTTTTAAATGCATGCATACAACTCCACGTATCTATATATAACAAAAATTAGGAGGATTCATTTTTTCTCGACATGTTGCCTTCTCATTGCTAACAGTGAATTTTATTTACTAATCTAACTTGTGGCAATGAAGATAAAGTAGAGCTTTTAGAAGCTTACATGGTGTAAATAGCCTAAGAAGAAGTTTATATGCTATTGACTGACAGGGCATGGGTTAGATGTACAAGTGAGTGAACAAAAACATCTCCGTGAATTTCTTGAAATTTCTGATGACAAGTTATGCATGTAAGTAGAGCCACAGGAGAGCTGAAGAGTCTTATCATGTCATAAGATGTTAAATAAGGTGCACAGACAGACAGATAGACCTCAATCCTACAAGCTGCCCTATGGGAGTAGACCCTTAAAGTCAAGGCATAGGAGTCTGCCCATGCAAATCAGGACCTTAAGCCATGCAAATCCCTTGTATTCATGGTGCTTGACACCTGTTTTATGCTTTAAAAAGCATTGCTCCTTCGTATCGCCAGTTTTGTACCTTACTGACTCTTCTCGTACTGAAAGATTTAAATCTGGAAAACCATTATGTAGACATTAACTTTAAATATTTGAGGCAATAGGATCAAAGCAATTCTGGCCATTCTTAAAACTAAACAAATACTAACTGTTTACACAATATAAGCTTTGCAGTGCATGGTGTGAAAATCCAGCTCTAGGAAGCTAGGGGTCTGAATGTTTTTTTAGTTCTGCTCCTCAAAAAGCACCAAATGTAACAAGATGCAACAATGCACTACTAAAAAACAACATGCCAAACCCCAGCATTTAGCTGAATATGAATGCTTTCTAGAATCTCTTTCTCAAATCTGTAGATTTCTGTCTCCAAGACTGGAAAACAAACAAACAAACAAACAAAACCCCATCGCCTGGCAATGTATAAATTATTACTGTTTTGCATACAGCAGATGGCAGCTATCTGCGGGAATGGAAGATTGTGTGTACAGCTTCATCACAGCGGTACTCATCTAGCAGCTGTTGCTTCTTCACACTTTTCACCAAATTTCAATTGTTTTAGCCAATGAATGGATGATATTAGAAAATGATCATTCAAATTAATAGTCTTACTAAAAACAAATACAGTCACTGGAAGGAAACATGTATCAGGATAGCTAGTACAATTTTTTTGTTAATTTACTGATAAATTTAAAATGCTCACTTGTATATATACGCACGTATATATATTTCACACATACATATATACATAAATACTTGTATGCACAAGAAATAGCAAACATTTTCTATATTAGTAACAGTTTGATTATACTTTATGTGCTTCATGCAAAAGTAATCTGAATAATTGCTACTGTCACTCTAGCAAATATATTCTTTTTCAGATACAAGTTCACACCAACATTATCTGACTGAAAAGGTTAGATTTTTTTCCCTATGGACTATGATGCAGTTTTTTCTTTCAGCTTTTCAGTTCTACTAAGTGAACTTAACAAAAGTAAATTATAAGAAGCAGAACACATATTACAATATATCCGTTACATTATAATTTCCCATATCAAACTGACCATTAAATATATTAGTAACTTCAAGCAAACAAAATACTTTGGGACATCTGTTTTATTGCTAGTTTTTTAACGCTTGCTTCTGAAGTCACCCAGTGCCCAAGTTCTGAATCAAGTCACACACAACAATTTTCTCCAGCAGTGAAAGATGGAAAAAGTACCATTTCTTGTGAGACGGCAGTAGTTTTTAGAACAAAATGGCAGTAAACACCTACCTCCCTGAGGACAGGATCAGTGATACTGTCCAGGTTCACGGAGCCTTCATACGTTAGGTAGTGGAAAACGTTGAGTGCACGCACTGCTTCTGGTCCTCGTTGCTTGTAGCCAAATATAAGGTCAATCCACTGATGAAGTTGACATGATACAAACTCACTTTCCAGGGCCTGCAAGTGAAATTCAGAGTTAGGAAGTAAATTCCATCTCACAATTTCATGCTTAAATTACATCCTACCTTTTCCTATTAACTGAGGAAACATAATGGGTATCATTACATTTCCTGTTCAGGCTTATTTGATATATTTGAAATCCTTCAAAAATTAAAAACCAGAACTAATTATATTGAGAGAAACACTAAAAAGATATCCTTCTTTCCTTCAGCTTTATATCATGCTAATTTTCTTCTCAGCTACTGGGTTTCTCCTAGCTGCAAGGATTTTAATTATTAATTTTTGGGCTTGTCAAATAAGTTAGGTAATTTGTCAAGAAAAACTGATGAAAATGGGAAAACAATTTCAAAAACCCAATCTTCCAACTCATTTTCCAACTAGTTCTAATTAGTCTTAAATCTAAAATGGAAACTTGAGGATTAAAAAGCTGTACTGGCAAAATGAGGTTCTGAACTCAGTATGTGAATTGTGACTGATTTCTCAAAGGAGAAAAGCATTTTTCACACTCAGTTTTGGCATTAGGTTGGTTCACCGGAGAAAACACAGGCTGCAACTCGCTAGTTTAAAAACTGGTTCAAGGATTGCTATTCTTTGCTCAGCATATGGAAAGAGATTAATTCTAGATGGAGGAAATGATGATAGTATTACCGTTGAGCCTGATCCAACCAATGTGCCTGTATCAGACATGATTGGCATCCTTAGGAGAGATCCTTGCCTGAACCGGAGCTTTCGAAAGCTGAAGGCATTGCACAGTTTCTCCTTACCTCAACCAGATTACCTATCTGAGTTTCCCATGAGCCCATACCTGGATACACAAATCATTCTCCTATAAAGACGCATCATGTATTTAAGATGCCATCCTGGCACACTCGTTCCTTCCTTCCTAATGCTACCTTCACAGAAGAACGGCGATAAACAGGAACTGGTATTAAAATAAAGATTCAGGGTTCATTGACCAAGTTTTTATATGTGTCTTTGCCCAAACTCCGTCACAGTCCTGATTTTGTACAGTGTCATATACCTAGTTCCCTTTGATCAGGACAAGTGCAGTTCAGTTCTCAGATCTGGCAACTAACTTCCAATTAGTTTGTTAGAAAAAAAAAACAAACCACAAACCAACCCAGAATCACAGAATGGCTGAGTTTGGAAGGGACCTCTGGAAATAACATGGTCCATCCCCCCTGCTCCATCAGGGCACCTAGAGCTGGTTGCCCAGGACTGTCCCTAGATGGCTTTGGAATATCTCCAAGGCTGGAGACTCCACAACCTCCCTGGGCAACCTGTGCCAGTGCTCGGTCACGCTCACAGTAAAAAAGTCTTTCCTGATGTCCAGAGGGAACCTGCTGTGTTTGAGTGTGTGCCCATTGCCTCTGGTCCTGTCACTGGGCACCACCAAAAAGAGCCTGGCTCGCTCTGAAAAAAAAACCACCCCAGCCTTAATACAATTTATTATGTAAACGTCTATGTCAAGCTTACTACTACTCACTGCATATAGGCAGAGCTGGCAGCAACCCTCTCTATTACATTATCTAATATTTTTCATTCTCAAAGACTGTGGCTTTTTTTTTCTCTTCCCCTGAGAAATCCTAATTCCTCCATTGTTTCTAGCACAGTGCCACTACTTCGCACAAACACCTTCCAGCTAGGACAGGGTTTCATGTCTGCCCCAGGAAAAGTTCAAATTTTACAGGGGGATAAACTTTGGGAAAAAAATTGTTTTCATTTTACTCATTTACATCAAAAGGAGGCTGCTTCAGGGCTACTCATGGGATATTGTGCGTAGTACAACGCATGCACTGCCCACCGGCAGCAG
This sequence comes from Haliaeetus albicilla, assembly GCF_947461875.1. NCBI lineage: Eukaryota > Metazoa > Chordata > Aves > Accipitriformes > Accipitridae > Haliaeetus > Haliaeetus albicilla. The sequence continues at coordinate 1,965,598 of NC_091502.1, forward strand.
CCCCCTGCCCACCCCCAGGAATAGCCACAGTCAGGGCAGCCACATGGGTCTGGCTCCCTGAGTGATCAGGCAACCGTTCCTCAGACGTTCTCCCTGCCATGCTCCACATGGAAGAGGAACTCTGCTTTGGTGGAAAACTGGACCCTTCTCAGCCGAAACCAGTGACTCTTGTTTCTGAGGAAAATGGATGGGAAGGCTCAGGCTTAATAGCTGACATGGAGCTCAGTTTTCAAGGGCTTAAGTTCGGGATAACATAAAAAGCTATAAAGAAATGTTGCAGAGAGCCATATAAAAATTTGTTTCTTCCTTTTCAAAATCAGAGGCCATCATATGCAAATTGCAAGTAATATTATTTAAATAGCATTAATACTACTTAATACTAAATACTATTAAACTAATACTATTTGGTTTCAAAGCATGTCTCCCAATCGATAATTAAGAAATGCCAGATCCTGAATTATATTGTATTGTGCGTGTGCAACAAGATATAGTCAGCAACTACATTATCCCATATAATCTTTTTCATAGTACTTTTACCTCATTTAGCATGCAGGATGATAGCACGCAAGGATAAAATTAAGTATGCCACAGCAACCATAAATAAAGCATTTCCTAACATTTAAATGCTCAATTTTTAATGTTCCTTTGTACATAATAAAACTTAAAATAGAATTTAAAGCCTGTTGTCTTTCCAGCATCCATCTCCGACCAACTTACAGTGAGCAGCCTAGCCATTCTCTTCCTCCTCCAAACTCTGCATATTTATAAGTTTCTTTTGCACCTGTATTTATTATTTATTAAAAAGTAATTAACAAAAAAATTGTTAGGCATTTGCTTTGGTCAAAAATAGCAGTATTATTTCTAGAATATGGAGAGCATTTCAGGAAAACAGCAAAAATTTGACAATTTAAAGGTGGGACAGTAAATTTTTAAAAAGAAATGCTTGGGTCAAATGAGCATATTTCACCCATTATCTCCTCTAACATCCTCTCTCTGGTGTTAGAGTCATAGAACCGTTTGGGTTGGAAGGGACCATTAAAGATCATCTAGTCCAACACCCGTGCAGTGTGGGAAGAGAGTTTGCCAGTGAAGACTGAGGCAAAAAAGTTGTTGAGTACCTCAGCCTTCTCCTCATCTGTGGCTACCAGTTTGCCAGTCTTGCTCACTGGGGGGGTACACTTTCTTTGACCTTCAAGGTTAGGAGGGTTGAATGCCTATGCTATGTTTCCCTGAGGCAGTTTCTACTTGCATGACCAGCCCTTATTCAGCAGCTTGTCATTCCGGAGAAGGTCTTACTGACCCTGGCAGGTTTGGAGAACTTCTGTTTCACATGGATGAATGGTTCTTTAATAACTTTTAAAATAAACGAGCTACTTTTTAAGAGCAGCATGTCACGTCTTTGTCTCCCATTTTTTGAGCTGATTTATTGTACTACCTTTATAGGTCTAATGGTTCTTTAAAGAACCTTGGTGTCCTTAGTCCCTTGGGGAAGAACCTTAGTTTCTTGGGGAAGAACCTTAGTTTCTTGGGGAAACTTTGGGGAAATTTGTAAGGAGTGATTTTAATTATTTTGAACTATAAAGTTCAGAACTCCGCACAAAATCGGAAGCCAGAAGAGCTGCCGTCGGGGAGGCTGTGAGGATGTTGGTGGTAGCGAGGGGACGGAGAGTGCCGTGCCTGGCAGGCGCTGTGCGGTGGAAGACCGGCGCAGTGGGGGATTCGGGGCAGAGACCAGAGCGGAGGATGGAGAGAGGAGCCGGAGCTGTGAAGCGGAGTCCCGGCTGCGGGATGCGATGATGCATGGATGTCCACGTCCTCCCCATTGGGGTGTCCTGTGGCGTACGGCGCTGAGCACAAACGGCAGGTAGGGTGCACTCAAGAATGGGCCACTGAAAGGCTACCAAGTCCTACCTGGCCCTCGGCGCAGCCAAGGCTCCTGATGTGGGCTTTATAACCTGGATTCACTTAGTCAGGATAAAGCTTCTGATGTCAGGTCTGACCTGGTTTGCTGATGTTTCTCCCAAGTCCTTTTGCAACACCACTCATGCGATACTTGCCGAATCCTCTCCCTAATTTGCTCTAATGCACAGGCTGCTCCCCCTCCGTGTAAGGGCCTCCTGAAAATTTATGAGCTGTTCCCTGTCAACAGTACATCGTTTGGTTTCTCAAGAATATGCAATGCTCAGTAGGGAATAGGGTGAGGGAATTTTCTGTGTAAAAAATAATTTGTAGGTACAGTAGGAACAACATACAGAAAACGGTAACAATAATATCCTTAAAATAGGCTGGTGATGACCCTAAAGAACAGCATTTTTCAAGAATATTTTGGCTGTAAAGCATTTGGGGGCCTTTAATTTTTTGAGCATATTTTCAATATGAAATAGAAGGAACCCATTTTTTAATTATTACTTATATAATTATGTAATATTATTTATGGGTTTTAAAGATTATTACTGTTAAACAGAAATGAGCTAATATCCAGCTTGTTTTTTATTATACTTAAAATGTACAGAAAACCGAGTTTTATTCAGGCACTCTCAAACTGAACTTGCTTGTAGAACCACTGTTACTAGGGCTTCATTTTCAAACAGCAGCATTCCAGTCAGTATTTTTTCATGGGTTTTGTTTTGAGTAAGGATTCTCCCATGTCACAGTTTTCAATGGAATGACTTTTACTGCTAATAGGTAAATCGCAAGCATCATTATACATCTAGTGTACACGTATTTTAAAGTAAAAGTACTGCGGGTTTTGTGTGTTTGCAGGCAAGTGTATGCACACATGTTCCATAGGCTGAAAATCTGACCTGTGGTGGTGTAAAATGTAAATACGTATCAGTAAGTTTATGTTTATGTATAAACCAAATAAAGTTAATATGAGCCAAGCCACCGTTTAGTGGCATCAATCACTATAGCTCTTTTCAGCCCTTTGTGCAGTAGGAACACTGCACTCTTTCCTCTCTGCTCATCCGAACTTGATGTTAAAATTATTTTTTACAGTGATTCCAGTAGGAGGCATTAGTCTTTATTTTAATGCACACTGTGCGCCGTGTAAAGTCTCAGGAGCTCTGATAAAATAAACTATTCCACCCTCTTTCTAACGTGACCTTTTGCGTTACCCAGGTATTTTGTGTCCCCAGAGAAGAGGAGAGCTCTGATGCTGCCCCTCACCTGGACCACCGCCACCCCTGCCCCTCTCTGCAGCGCCTGCCTCGTGTCCCTCCCCTCCACGGCTATACGCCGTCTGCCTCCCCAAGAACTCCGGTCGCAGCATCTTTCTACTAACTTATACTCAGGATATTTAAAAATATTTTCTTAAAACTACTCTGAGACACTGTGGTTCTGTAGATCTGCTCTGTAACAGACCATTGTCCCTTTCAGCCTGAGCTGGGTTTTTCTTCTCTGCCCTTACATCTGTGCTCCTCTGCAGCCATTGAATATAGATATGCTCTCTGCCTAATATTCCTCTGCCTCATTTACCATTTCTTGTGCTGATTATCTGAGCAAAATCTTTGATTCTCGTCATAAAATAACAGGCAATACTGATATCTGAAATTAGTTATGTTTGTTTAAACTAAGTAACATTTTAATAAAAGTTCCACAGAAGTGCATTCTACAGATTTGGGTTATTCAGGGATGTCTGCACAGAAACTGGTCCTTTATGTGAGCGTCTTCAAGATGTAAATAAGATTCTTCAGAGATTTAGAAAGCTTTAAAAAAAAATAAATCACTGTCATTTCCAAATTAGATTGAAACCCCTGTTAGCTGAATGAGTTTTAATTGCATTGAGAACAAACTTTGGCAAAACACAAAATAAAATCAAAGCTACCACTGAGGAAGTAATATCAAATTTTATCTACTGCTTATCTGGTAAAAAAGGAATGTCAACTGCTGCTGAACAATGAGGAGAAAAGATAAATCTTCCAGATCCTCATAGCACAGTGATTTCATAATAGATGTTTCTAATGACTATTCAAGAAGCTTTTTAATTATGAAATACTATGCATGCTTCTGAATAGCCAGGGAACTGTACAAAAATGTAATTGGCAGCAGAAGAGCGCAAATAAATCATTTCAAAGACAGAAAGAAAATTCAATCTTAGTAACAGTTATGTAATAGGAACAAAATATGTATAACAAAAACAGGACACCGTTTAGTCTCTCAAAAATGTAATTTATAGTGAATGCATTTTACTCAATGCTGTAATTTGTAATTTAATATGTGCATAAGCCATAATGAAAATATCATGATAATTAACTTTGAATTACACAATCTTGCATCTTTTGTTTCAAAACTAAAGAATACTTATTATAAAAGCTCTGCTTCAGTGTTTCGCAGTGGTGCTCCCTGCCTTGATTTAACATGCTTGACTTACTGACTGAATCTGTTCTATTTCTGGCTCTCAGGACCGCTCTAAGTCTGTGGGGACTGAGAGGCTGAGTAGGACTACAGATGCACATCTGTGGAAGGTTTTATGCGTGGGGTTTTTTTCCTGGTAAACTGGGAGATTATGATTGATGAGCCCAGCATTAGGGTAATGTTATCAGGGACACTTTCTGCCTCTGTCCTTTGTGCCATCGCCGAGGTCAGACCATAATCATGTTAGCATTGAACATAGTGCTTTATTAATGTTTCATGAGTAACTCCGTAGTAATCAGTCTAGCTTTGTATGGATAAATAAAACTGGTACAACAATCCCTGATGTATACACTGAGTGCTTTAGAAGCTACTGTAATAGGTCTTAAAAGTAACTTGACTGAATGTCTTTTCTAGTCTTTATAAGTCTAATTTTCACAAGTTGAAAGGAATCTCTTCGGATGGAAAACCATTTCCATTTCTGTGTTTAGTTAGAAGTGTAAAACACCCAGCTGAACAATCGAATAAAACACCACCAAAACCCTGCCTGCCATTTATTAATTTGCACAGGATTTTAGTAAAGCTTCTTAACCAATTGGTTAAATTACGCTGATTTATGTCACTGTGCCTCTGTGACTTTTTCTAGGCTGTTCTCTAGTTGCCTTGCTAAGTCTTAGGATGAAAAGCTGAAATTCTTGCTGTTATTTAAAGAAAATGTTTACATTCATAAATGTGCAAGTAGGCTGTATATAAGGATTTGTATTTACTCGCACATAAAATTACACATTATATATGCCTGCAGCAAGCAAAAAATATGTATGAACAGAAGAAAACATTGTCAGCTAGGGAAAAACAAGATCCCACTATGTTATGCGGTATCACATAGGATCCTTTCCACTGAAATGAAGTGACTACTGTTGATTTCATTAGAAAATGGATCAGGATAACACTTACTTGAAATATTCCTCAATTTTTTGTGGCTTTCCTGTAAACATGTTCTCTCCTTGCTTTGCTAAGTTCCTGTAGAAATTCCAGGCTTGCACAAGCTTGCTGTGTTTTACACGTCAGCACCACACCCAGGCTATTTTTTTTTTTTTTTTTCTCAAGATAGATTCTTGTATAACAGCCAACGTTTCGCCTGGGGATGACCTAACTGAATAATACATCTGCTGGACGGTTCAAAACACGGAATTAGGTAGGGAATGTCAAACTTTCCAGTCACTTTGTATTTGTTCCATACTTTGGCCAGTCTAGTTCTAGTGACCAAAAAGAGAGCATAGGGGCAGTTTGCTGTATCCACTAATAAAACCCTACATGAGGAAGTTTTTCTGAAAAATTATTACACGTTCAAATTATTACACTTTCAAAATGTAATTCCATTACTCCTTACTACATATACTATCTGCATTTTCATGCAAGGGATTATCCTTCTTTAGCTACTTGTTACTTTATAATACGCTTTAAAAAAAACTATGCATGTATCATGCTCTTCCCAAAGTTATCCACTTTGCTTCTATCCTCTGAACTCCATCCAAATGTGAATACTTCTTCTGTCATCTAGTCGCCCAGAAGTGAATCCAATATTCCAGGTGCAGTCTCAAAAGGACCATAGACAGGTACAACTGTTTACATCCTCTGTGATGCAATGATTCTCCATAGATGGCATTAAAATACACTTATTTCTGGTGAATATAGAATTACAGAGTTTTATCTAATCTAATTGCTGCTCATTGTCACCCTTCCCTCGCTGCTGCTCTATTTTTGGTACTGTTTTTGTTTCCAGACTTCTGCTTCATATTGACTACCTTTAATTCTTTCCTCCCAAGGTGATTTTTGGTGTATTTTCTGCATCTAATTCAATCAAATCTATGCCTCTTTCTCCTTTTTTCTAGGCAATTCCCAACTTTATTATCATTTGTGAACTTCATCAGATTGCTCACTTGAAGATAGCATGTATCTCTGTAGAAGCAAATTTTAACTACTGATCATGCTCTTGCTAAAAGTAGATGCTGGGATGAATAAAGGCCATGCAGAAACTGCCTCCAGGCAAAACCGTATAATAATGGCAGGATGCTCACATCTGTGGGGACAGGGGTGGAAGACAGTATAGGAAGGGTATAATACGTGAGATCGTTTCTGATTTTAGAAATCTGTGAAATACTCAATTAGTTGAAGCCTGTAATTCTAATACTACTTTAATTTAACATCAGTTTGTCTGTCTCCTGGCAATCTGAGCATACTAACACACACATGGAATCAGTCATTAGTGCTATTACAGCTTAATATTTAAAAGGTATTTCCAGCTTTTAACTATCAGCCTTTCTTGCAAGTATAGTTCTGAAGGGACATAAATGCTATACTCTAAATTCACTCAAGCAGCCGTTTTCTTCAACAGCACAAAAATTTCCTGTAAAGAGATCCTATGCTTTCTTCTAAAAAGCACAAATTGCACAAGAGAAATCAAATAAACTAAAGCTAAAGCTTTTCTTCAAGTAATCTCTTATCATATAGCGACTTTCATCCTCCTATTAATCATTCCATCTTTGTGGAAAGGAAAGATGGAGAAAATGCAATTTAGGATACAAGAAGGAACGTTCTTTATAAAATTTCCCAAAGGGAGTCATTAATATGCATCTCTCATTATATTCCCCAATAGGTGGCAGCTTGTTTATCCTTTTTCACTAAGGTATCACACTTCTGTTCTTACAGATGTCAGAACTAAACCTCTTGGTCCACTTCAGTGTGCTTACTCCTGGGCCCAGTTCAGGTTGAGCCACAACCACAACTCAAAAAAAGGGCTCTGTGCAGCGATACGGGCACTCGAGAGACACGTACCTGTGATTGCGCATCCCACGCTAGAGAATGCTAAAGGAGTGTAGTGATCCTTTGAGGCCACCTCCTTCTTTGCTAGTAAAATTGCACCTGAATTTATTGCCACCAGCTGTGACAATTACTTGTTTTTAGGAAGAATGTCACAATATATGCAGCTAAAAGAGAAATCAGCCAAGAAAAAGAAGGAAAATGTTGTTCAGCTTCTTCCTGCCAATGAAGGACTACTCCCTGGAACACATTTCTCACGCTTTGTGTAGTGCATTTCATGTCTCAAGTGATGAAGTTGCCATCACTTCCTTAGGAGACTGCTGTACATATGTCAAACCGTTTACTCTTCTAAATGGAGGGCGCTTCTAAATCATATACATCTAGGAATAGGTTTGTTTTTATAATAGCCTTCTATTCTTTTGAACTTCATATGGCTATTTTCTCTATCAGCTCCGGAAGAACAATTTTCTTTAAACAGACAGTTCCTGAAATTAAATTGCCAAACTGACTAGAAGAAAACAAAGTGCTAGACTTACAATGCTACCACAAAAGCACTATAGGGAATAACGCACAAGCCGAACAGTTCTGCAACTGTATGGAAACCCATAGCTTATTGAAAGTATAGGCCTGACTCTATAAGCAAGACAAGCAATATGCATTTTAAGGGACATCCATTTCCAGAACAGAACCATGAATTGAACTATAGCTGGCCAAAACATCAGAATATTCCTTGTTTTTCCTAAAAATTACTAGAAGCATACATACGTATTAACTCTATCAAGAAATTCATTATCTATCAAATTAAAGCAAAAATATACAACATAAATAAATGTTTTTCATGCTTAAATTCTGCAGACTTCATGGTGATTTACATCAGAGCAGTTCTTCTGCAAAATTTCTTCAGAGACTGCAGTTGCTGTCTTATGTTCACATTTCTACACTTCCAGTTCATCTCTGATAAACAGCAAGTGCATAGCTTCAGCTGAGTAAGGAATATAATATATCTTGCAAGATACCAGCATTTATAATAACCTTTTCTTTTTTGATGTAGAAGGTGGTGAGGAGGAACACACTGAAATTTTTCAGGCTATCCTGTATTGTCCAGCTCATACCCATCTGACGCTTTCTCATGAGAGAGTAAATAACTGAATTTCATTTTGCATGATTTGGGCATGTGGAAGGACAATCCATTGTAAAATAAAGGGTTCTGCCAAGCAAGACAGAATGCAAATTCTCCTTCACTTTCTATTTTATTTCTATAAATCTAGTTCTAAAGAGATGAAAAACAGCATTAAGTGAGCTTGTTAAAACACAGAACTCCTTACTTAGGCTAAACTAAAGTGCAGCTTACCATCCTGTTGATACGGACAAAGTCTTCAGGCTTCTTGGCCCATGGAGGGAGATCAACATCATTCACAACAACTTCGTCTTCCCTGATTCCTAGGTTATAGCCATTACTGTTGACAAACATCTCTGGTAGGTAGTAAAACTCTGGAATTAGCTCCTAGCAAGGAGAAAACACACAATGAGACTTTACATTTATACGGAGATGCTAAGAGGTGCTGCCAGAATCTGGCTCTGTTGTAGTACACACTAGAGCATTCCTGCTTCTGTTTATGTTTCTATGCACTTGTTTAAGAAGTTTTATGATCTGTTTTCTTGTACTTACGGTTAAACATATTTTTCATCGTGAAATATTCAATCTTTATTTTTCCCATATCTGTTTTTATGAAAAGCCTAACTTTGGAAAAGCTGTGCATATCAATAAAGGAGACCTCTTCAGGTACAAGAAACTGTATGCTAGGCCTTCAATACTATAAATATGTTGGATTTTTTAATCACTGTTTAACTAAACTACTTAAAAGGGGGAAAAAAAGTTGCTGATATAACACTGTCTTGATTTTACTTTCTCAATATTCTTTAATTGCATAAGAATAGGTGGCAATTTGATTACCTATATAAGGAAAAAGAATTCAGGGTGAATGAATTTTTCTACTGTAAGAAAAAAGAAAAAATAAATGGAGAGAAAAATGTCAGTAAAACAAATGTCCTTAAAACAGAAATAGATGACATTTTAACTGTGGAGATCAATAACTGAGTAGTAAAGATCATCTGCAGTGTATTAATACATTATAGATCAGTTAGGGTGTGAAGTTTTTCCCAATTTCCAGGATAGCTATATAGAAATGCGTTTTGACATAACAAATATCACCATTTGTTGCCATCTATTATTTTAGCAGCAGGTATTGAACTGCAATAACAAAAAAGCTTTAAAGCCCACTACTTCTTTTCTAATATCCAGATATGGATTAAATTCACTAAATTACATTGTTAAAAGCATTATGGCATTCAGTTGTGTAACATGATCAGAACTGATGACACAGCACCTGAAACCTGAGTCTCTTTGTGGTCCTTTCAAAGGCTGCAGACATGTGAAGCATAAAAAAAAAAAAAAATCACTGCAGAGACAAACTTATCTAATTAAATCTGATCTGCAACTCCACAGAGAATAAAGCAGTTAAAGCATAGATGGTCGTTTCAAATTTATTCATTTTTTTTAAAAAAAGAAACTATTTATGTTATATTTTTAAGTATGTTTAGGGAGGCAATTTACTTGCTTCTTTACATCATTTTTAATATACTACAAAGAGTCCAAATTCAGATTAGACTAAAATGCAATGCCAATCAATATCTAACCAGTGCAAAATACTAACCAAGTGAGACATGCCTGAGCTTGAATAGCTCATTATGAAACGAGCTGTAATTTCAAAAAGACAAAAAAAATTTAAAATATTACATGCAGTAAATAATAAAACAGCAGCTAGAGCAAAGCCAAACTAAAATCAATCCTGAATATCCTATAAGGTTAAAAGAAAAAAGATTATTTTACTGACAATCTTAAGTTTGATTAAATACCTCTAATTTACTCAGAGTATTTCTAAAAGCAAACTTCTCCCCTTTCCCCTAAGCAGGATTCACTAACCCTCAGGTTCCTGAGGAAGCCCTTTGGTTTTCTCCAATGGAGCCCAAAGAAGAAGGACCGATCCTTGCAGTTGGAGAAAACTAGACATTAATCTTTCTAGAGCTCCACAGACTACTACTAACTTGGGACTAAGAGCTGGCCACAACCCAACATGTGCTACCATACAAATCACTGACAAACTAAGAGCATTGCCTTAAAGAAAGGAAAAATTCATAAGGACCTCAGAATGATGAAATATTTTAAAGTCAAAACTAAATTAAAAGTCAATATTCATATGAAACAGCATTTATTAAAGAAAAAAGTAAGCAGCTTATTTGTATTTTGTATAAAAGCCTAGAAACACATAGCACTGCTTTTAATTATTACCATTTTTTAGGCAACATGGTGGTGTATTAACCTGTAATGTCACATAATAAGCCAGTTTTTTATTCCATCAAAGATACATTAATTCTTAAATTTCATTTTTCAGTTTTGTAAGTCCTAGGATCTAATTGTGAACTTTTACATCTAACGTATCTGAAAGGTTTGTGCTACCCAGAGACACATCTAGTGTTTAACTGAATTCTACTAACCTTCTGACTTCAGGGGTATCTTGAAACAAAGGGATGTAAGTCACTGAATATTTTTAAGGATATTTCCATTTAGTAATTTTATCTTTGTTGCTATTTGCTTTCAGTGTAATTTAATGTTCCCTTGTCTGGTATAGCAGAAAACATAAATAGAAATAGAATAAATAGAAAGCATGCGATTAACTTTCTTCATAAGATTTATTGTGTTGTATATGTTTAGTTTGACCTGTCTTACTCCTGTGCTCTGGAAACTAACCAGTGCCAGACTTTTAAATCCTCTTCAAATAACACTCTCTCTAGAACCCTCATCATTTCAGTTACACATCTCCTGGTATTTTATTTTTCTTTAGTCCAAGTAATGAATCTAAACATAGCATTTCCAAAAAATTTAATAAACCTACTGTGTTATAGTCTCAGCATTCTCGTCATTGTTATTTTTTAGTGCAGCCTAAAATTTTGTTTGCTTATTTGAGTACTATTTAGCATGAATTGAACCTTTTCTTGAGATACGAACAATGTCACATGTGACCTTTCCCAGATACTTATACATTTCCTATACTTTGCTTTAACCATTCAGTTTTCTTTGGTAGCATTTGATACTCCTCTTGCAATTTTGCTGTCTCCACTATTGGCTAGACTAAGAAACCACAACGCTTAAAAATAGCTCAGATAAATCCATCCCCTTCTCTTTTCTAGAGAATGAATGAATATATACTAAAACACAAACCCATTACGAAATATTGTGGCACTCTGTAAGTATGAACTTGCTAACTGTTGGAAAAATCTTCAAAATGTGTATTTAGCTACTTAGAAGCACAGAAAATGCAACTCATCTCGAGGAGTATGATAGAAAGGTTTGGGTTTATGTGCTCACTGTTTATTCTGCTGTGAAAAAAGGAAGAAGCTGTCTCTTCTTGAAAAAATGAAGAAGCTGTCTCTTCTACCTCACGGCAACGGCAGGCGCCGGGTGAGGATGGAAAGGCGAATGCTCCCTTCCCCAGGGCCCCCGAGCACGCTTCGCTAGGAGAAGCACAAGCTGGGAGAAGCAGGAGAGGAAGGATTAGCAAGGACGGAGCGGGCAGCAAGGACGGAGCCTGGGAGGTGGCGGGGAAAAGGAAGGAGCAGACAGCAGTGAACCTCGGTGGAGACGGCAAGATGACAAGTGGGGCCCAGGGAGAATTGCTTTAACCAAGAAGCCACTGAAAGTTTCAAGAATGAACACAAGAATGAAGGAAAGGATAACACTAGCAAGGGCTAGAGTTATTTTCAAAACCTTATTTACATTTTTCTCAGCCAGAGTTAGGGTTTTCTTTGTTTCGTGACTGGGTTTGTGCCAGTTCATATTCTGATAAAGATTATGGCTAGAGAGAGACCATCCTTTGGTGCTTTTCCTGCTAAGGACAGGGAACAAACACCTCAAATATCTGTTTCAGGGTCACATTTGGAGAGACGATCTTGCCCATTTCTCCATTCCAGAAGAGGTTCAGCTACACCATCTTTCCTGCCAGATATCTGTCTACCCTGTTGTCCCAGAATTTGAGTGACAGCAACTCTACAATCCTTCCATCAACTGACTTCAGTAGTCTTCGTCCAAGGAAGTTTTACCTAACACCTGGCCTGAATCTTTCACTACAGAATCTAAGCTCATTTGCCCTTGTCCTAGCTATCAGTCCATGCCAGATAGAGAGAAAAAAAATCACTGTTTTCTCTTCGTGTAGTTTATTACATATTTGGAAAGCAGTATCCTACCAGTTCTACAGCCTTTCAGCTCCTAAAAGTCCAAATGAAGGACAATGATTTTACCTTCTGTATTGCTACATTGCTTAAGTTTTAGTTACAGATGTGTAAAATATTCTTTTAATCTCCCCAAATTAGCTAGTAGAATTATTCCTAAACAGTACATAACTTAATTTACTCCTATATATACTTTGGCCTCATTATATTTTGTTGTGTGTTCATCACACAGAAGCCAAAATAAATGTTTTTATCAACCTTTGTGGTTTTTAGATCAGAGATTAAGATTGCATACTTTTCTGACAGCATCTGCTATTTTTCATTCATTTTTATGCACAATGTAATTTGCCATACAACATAGTTTCTTACAAATCACAGCTTCATGCTTTAGAAGGGTCATTGTTAAATTCAGCCTAAAGATAGGACAAGGAGACTCAGAAATTAGCAGGGGAAAAATGTCTCTTAGGGATGGTGTTTACACCAGGGGATGGGACACAGAGGACCTTCTGTCTCCCAATCTGCTTTCCACTTGACAGACAGGATAGTTGATAAGTGGATCCTTAAAACTCCTGTTGCACCTTCAGTGGCACTAGGAGTAAAAGGTCAATGCAATGCCAGGTCTATGCAAGGGAATGCTTGCTTGAGGCTACCACGATTTTGAGAACTTTATGTTTCAAGCTACAAATGTTGATGAAAGACAAATCTCAAAATATGTTCTTCCTACACTACAAACACTGAGTTAGCCAGTGTAAATCAAGACATGAAGGAAAACATCAAAAATAACAACATAAAAAAGCTTCCCCAGAAGTTACATCAGTTTGCGGGCATAAAATGAGGGAATGCAAAGAAAAAAAAATACAGAAGACAAATATTTTTTTAAACTCTGGTATTTTTAAAATATTCACAGACAAATTAATCATTTTAGATGCATATTGTTATTGTATGCCATGCAGCTGATATATAATTTTGCATTAACTGATACAATTCAATACCATTTTATGGTTTCTTTGCTCTTGCCAAAGCATATCAAAGGTTCTAAATAAATCTTTCCAACTACATAACCTGTCATGGGTAATTTCTTACCACAAGAAATATCTAGAGTTCAAAGAGTTAATAAAAATAGGGATTCTAGTGATCTAAATCTATTTGCAGTAATTTCTGTCTAGTTGTCCTTGACATTTCACAAGCTGGTAACCTCCTCTGCTCCCCTTTCATTCACACTTCTAATAAGACAGGTTAGCTTTCTATCATTTAATAGTCAGCTACCTTTCAAACTGCCCGAGAAGCTTGGCTCTTCTCAGGTGAAGAATGACGCAGTAAAGCTACTGAAGGGTGTAAAAAAAGGGTAAAATGAATATTATAACAGACATTTCTTGTCTGTAAATGTGATCTCTAGTTTATTTTAATAGCTATACTAAAACCCCAAGGTATAGTTAACAGTATTATATGCCTTGTGTCTTCATATAGGAAAACATCCCCAAATGCATTTTCTAATTTACAATCCTGTGACAAATCCAGGCTGCTGAGAAATAAACTTTAAAAATATGTCTTGGGGTGATAGAGGACCACTATTAACACTATTATAATTGTACACCACTTGCATCAAATCTGACGTTTCTGTTTAATATGTTTTGCTAAGGGTATACCATTTTATGGCCTCCGAATGAAATCAAATCCAAGCCAGACGTTTTCACTTTTCTAATATAGTTCACTCCAAGGTTTTAAAGCTGCCCTTTCTTTTTCTTTCTTTCTTTTCCTCCCAAAAGGTTGATCCCCTGGCATCCATTAATTCCACAAGAGCCTAGTACTGGGTCAACGAGTCAGTCATGAGTACCTCCATTAACCGTGTTAATTCACACTAAGGCACCTTAATGACATTTTGTCAGAGCTACCTTTCTAACTTCTAACCACACTATTCAAAAAGTAATATAACAAGTTTGAGAGGCATTAGGAAAGATTAGTGCCTGAACAGGAGGTTCTGGGGAAGTCAATGTTACCCAAGACTGGAGCGGGGACAAGGGGGGAGGTGGAAAGGAAAAAATGTGAAAGCTGACTGGCCAAGTTATGGTCATTTCCGGGTGACTTGTTTCCTCAAAGGTCACCCCGTGAATGTTCATTCTTCCTCCAGCTTGTTCTGATTATCTCGAGAGAAGGTCGATGTTGATAAAGGGAGACACAATAAAATAAACTCTGTTATCCAGGTTCTCCCTTGTGTGTTACCACTCTAACATAGCACATACCGTATTAATTCCGTTTCATCCACTGTAGGTGAACAGGTTGCTTTGAAAATGAAGCAAAACAGCCCAAACGTGGGGAACAAAATTGTCTAAGTAATCATCCATTGAGCAATAATCTATCATACGTTACGTTTTCAAAGGTGGTGTACCTTTTGGCATAATTCAAGATGCAACAATTACAGCTTGTTTTTCAGACTGATCAAACTACTGCCACAGCCCGATTTTCCTTAGCTCTGTGAGAAACACTTTAGTTCCAGAGAAGACTACACGTATGCAAAGGGAGCGAGGGAAGGAGGGAGGGGAAAGGCAGAAAGGGAGAAGCAGAGGGAGACAATACCAGAGAGGACACATGCATGTGAAAAAAGGAGACTGACCCACCGAACCGCAGCTTCCTAAAGAGATAGACTTTCTTTTGCAAATGGCAGGTATTTGTGTTTTAAATTTTAATGCAGAATTTCGTAAAAGTGGTTTGGGTGTTTCTTTTAAAACTACATTGAGGCTGCAAAAGCACACTGCATCGCTTAAAAATCTCAATTTGCTAGTTAAAACTGATCTACCTCAGAGGCACTTAAGAATAAAGCACCTCATAGTCCTCTTTCTTAAACAGTAACTGATGAAAAACAGTCATAATACAGATTTTACTTTCCTTAAAAAAATCAATTTTAAAAGGATTTTTTTAATTAGACCTTCCTAATAAAGAATTAAGGCAATTCATATCATTATTTAATAAGGTACTTGAAAGCAAAAATTGTGGCCATGTTACAATACACAGCATTGAAGAATGTCAGATTAATTCATTACACACGCTGTTTTTAAATTATTTCATAACCTGTGCCACAGTAATTAATGAGATTAGTGAGATCAGAGATTAAATGTACTTAAAGCAGCTCAGATGAATTTCAAATATATGATAAGGAATACATGAATAATGAACACTTGCTATTCTTAACAGTTTCCAAAGTTTGCTACTTTTATGGACAGGCCGTATTCCATGCACCTAATATTTACTATAAAGACTCAAAAAATCTTTAGGGTGGGAAAACAATTTGCAGTGCGTATATCATGCGGGAATCCACACTACCAAAGACCTCTGTTTATGACTGCGTGTGCAGCCAGAAAAAGCTACACAAATATGCAGAACACTTTGACAGAGAACATGCTTTAAGATTTTGTACTTACACGCAACCTCTATACATCATCTCTTTTGCACACTACCTACTTTCTTGCAGGACTGCTAGATAAATATTAGAAGCTGCCAGACACCTGAACTTGAATTTTTGGATGTTTCACGCTCTCAGAGTTGAAGGTCTTTTGTTGTCCAAGACAGTGGTTGCTGTTCTTAGGAGAGTGGGCAAAATGGGAGGAGATTTTGAGGGGGTTTCTTGGTGGTTCTTCATACCTCACTGCTTTTCCAGTCCCTGAAAACTTGATTAAAATGCTTAAAAAGCCTGTAAGGCATTCCAAGCAGTAGCACAACTAATCTGAAAAAAAAAAAGGTCTATTTGTAGTATTAATAATAGTCCAGTTTCCCATCCTTTTGCAGAATGAACTCCAAGGCCTCAGGGAAAAGTTGGCCCTGATGTCATGGCATTGAGAAATGCAGTTCATTAAGATGTTAAGCAACAAACAGCAGCAACAATTAGCTGCTATACTCATTCTTGATTTATCGCTAAGAAACACAGACTCTACAAATGGAAAGGGCCTAAAGGGTCAACTAGCACATCCTCTTGCCAATTCATGATTGTCCCTGATGTTTTTCCAGTGCTTTGCCAGTCGATGCTTCTAAGAAGCTCGAGAAACAAGGGGTTTACTACTTCCCCTTGTGAGGATATTCAAATTCAGAGAATACTCAATTTCACTTTAACTTTTCATATCCTGTTGGTTAAGCAAGCATTTTTCAACTCTGATCCCTTTCCTCTGAGGTTTACCTCTTTGTTCCCAGACAAACAATTCTCCCCTTTTTCATACGTTTGCATATTTCATAGCATTTATGTTACCATGTCTTCACTTTTAGACATTAATTACCCCACACATACACACATTTTTCTTCCTGTATCCAACTCCTTAAACACATTTGCTGCTCTTCTTATGGCTTCCTCCAGTTTGGGTATATACTTCCACTAGCTAGTTCCCAGCAAAGCAAGCACTAAGAATTTGTTTTATCCAGCACGAATACATACTAAAAATTGAATGAGGAAAAAACGATAACTTGTGTTCTCCAAGAACATAAGAGCGCTGAAACAAATGAATGACTAATCAGACTGTTTCAGGTGGAATTTAGGTGCCGTGGGATATTCTAGTTGTTATAAGGCTAAGGATATAGCTTTGGTCTCACTATAAGCTTTCTGCCATCCTGCTGATCTTCAAGTTTTCTTGTTAAACTGAACACAAACCAGCAATGTATTGACATATATTGCTTAGGCTACCGAAGTGCACTTCAGTAGACTCATTCCAGTAGTGGCTTTGCATGTGAACTTCAGTAGACTTATTTCAGTAGTGGGTTTGTATAAATAAGTAATTATATATTTTTAATATTAATATATCCATTAATATAATTTGATGATGCAATACATTGAATGCTGGTATTAAATACATTAAAAATATCCTCTCATTTCTACCTTTTTTTGCTTTTTCTTTTTTATTTAGATAGTTTATGAACTTTTTCTATTTGCTTTAGCATCCCTTAAAGACTCAGCTTATTTTTGAATCTGCTTTTGTTTATCTATTTTTATCTTGAGCTGAATCAACTCATAATAAATCAACTCAAGGTTAATTTCTAAACTACCTTCCCTGTATCTTCATTAATTAACAAAACCATATTTTAAACAGCATCTTTAATCCCTAAAGTATCCCTGAACGGGAAGGTCAGGGATTATCTGGAGAAAACACTTATTGGCTAACATACCTCATCTGTGCCTCCCATATTAGATTTTCTGTAATGACTTAGCTCCAAGTAGTATTTCTCTTTCTAATGGCATAATAGAAATGTATATATATCTAAATCTGGCTCTGGGGCTCTATGGCAGACTCCCAAATGTATTCTAGAATACACTATTTTGTAATCTTTCCCCCAGTGCAACTATGACCCTTAATTGTTACTATTTTATCCAAGTTATGCCCAACTACCTTTTTTAAAAGTGACATTAAAGTACATAGCTACGCCACATCTTCACCTTTTGCCTTCCTTTTCGGAAGGTATCTGGCTTTGAGCGCCTTTTTAATACTTGTTTTATTTTAATAACTTGGGGTTTTTTAATACAAATACATTTTGTAATGCAACTGTTATCCCCCCATAATTCCCACATCCTTGCAATAGCTGGCAGCAGCAGTTTAAGTCACCCCACTTGCTTCACAAGACTCCTGGTATTTTCATACAAACTTTTCGGTTCTTTGTTTTACTTATAACTCATTTGGTTGCTAGTTTAGGAACAAGCCTTTCACTAATTATATACCCTGGTTGAATACCATTCCTCCGTCTGTCCACAGATATTCCTTTATCTTTTGCAATGCCTTCATGTATTTAACTGCCCTCCTCCTGTGTACAAAAGCCAGACAAGAAGATTACAGTCACTTCCAACTGTTTTCCCTTATTCCTCAGTTTAAGGCTCTTATCTTTTATTTTAGCCCCACTCCTAGGAAGCCATTTCCCCAGATATTCTGGTGGAATTCCAAGAAAACCAGATTTCATTGAAAGGCAAAAATCAAAATGTCAGCACTTTGAATTTGAAGAAATGGCTGCATTTCAAATATAGCAGATATTAACTCGAATTCCTTCCAAGTTCTGAAATTTCCTTTGTTTTTCTTACAAAGGTAACAGTGAGAGTACTTAAAATACTGTTGACCTCCAGAGGAGCATAAATAAACATGAAATGGGTTGTAAGAGGTTTAGGTTAATTTTTTTCCTTTAAAAAGCATTTTCTCCCATATATTAAGATGGCCATACAACTTACAATTTTTTATTCTGACTAGTAACTGAATAATAACAACATGGTTTGTCCACATACACTTCTGAGACTGCTGGAATATTTATGCAAACAGGAGCTCTGGAATAAAAATAAATCAACAAATTTACATCATTGTCTTTTGTCAAGTTAAGTAAAAAATATAATGGTAATGTGACCTTGACTTTAGCATTTCCTAGTGTGAGTGACAGTATCAAAATAGAAGAGATATATTTACTTTAAAATAAAGTTTAAAAAAAAAGAGCAATTAATGGTATACTGCAGCCTTTGCCTACCTTATTACTAGAGAATGAGAATCAAGAAAGGACTATATTATTCAAAATATTATTAGATTTTGGTTTCTTCCTGATAAGGTCCCATGTATATGAACAATAACCCTTTGTATTTAACAATAGGTAAGGAATAACAACAGTAAAATCACCCTGCTCTCCGGCTGTTTCTGTATATCGTGTAGAAGTTGTTTTAATCTAATGCGTATTGTTGCATAATATCCCCAGGCACATTCAAGGAAAAGCTAATGCTGTACAGAAAAGCCAACATTTTAAATGGGTCTTGTCATTAATGCTTTATTAATTGCCCCAGGCAATGCAAACCCAGAGCTAGGCAAGCTATAACAATATGACACTTTAAGGTCAAATCCAATTCCTGCTGTGTTTTATGGAGTGGGCCAAATATTGAGTTAACAGCAGGAAAGAACAATTTATTGGGCTTTTCTCCATCTCCTGATTATCTGATCTAAATTAGATCAGTTAGGTTGTTTTTCTCTAAAAACAAAACACCTTTTGTCCACTCAACTTCAAAGAATCTTTGATTGTTTCTGTTAGAATAATCTTTAGTAATATCCACCTTTTATTTAAACTACCTAGTATACTGAATATAAAGATATTAAATATAAAACCCTCTTTGTCCCTACACAAAACAAAATACCATGAACGAAAATGCACATTTATCAATTTATTTAATGTATACGTTACCTTCACATCTGAGGTATCTCTTTGGCTGTTCCTCCAAGACCTGGCTACTGAAGAGAAGGTTCGATCTGGGTGGTCAAACTTGCCATCATTTGCATTTAGAAAGAATGTTGTAAAGGGCTCCTGTAGTCAATGAAATGAAGATGGATTAAGAAAACAGCAGAAGGAATCATGCAGCAGATTTCTAACAAAATCCAAATTACTTTTGCAGATCAAAATACTTCATAAAGGCAGAATTAAAGAAAAATATGGCACCTCATAGTTATATCTATGCACATGTATCTTTACTGAATATTTTAGTACATTTATTGGCACTAACACATTTTGCACACGCATAGATCTTGAGTTCTGGCAGGAAAGGTTATTTTAAATATTCACTCTTCCGTAAGACTAATCACCCATCAGTGGCAGACCTATGTAGCTTAGTTCCAGTTCACAATGGCTGCCTACTCCACTGTAACCATCATAAACACCCTCTGTGTTATTTATATTACCATGCTTTGTTTACCCCTTGTAAGATGGTATGCCAAAATAAAATCTTGAAAAATCCCCCACCTGGATTTTTCTTTTGTTTTCATTTAGTTTAAAAGACCTCAGTAGGTTCCACTTTGCCTCACGGTGGGCAGAATGGCTCAATGGTCATTACGAGGCAGACTATCGTTACAGGATATCTAGCTTTATCATCGCTTTGGTGCAGAGGTACAGAGACAAAATATTTAGAGTTTTACTTTTGCTAATCCTATCTGAAACCACACTCTCAATGTACTAAATGGAAACAGCTAACTTTTGGGTAGGTAGAGTTCAAGTCTTAAGACAGTCTGGAGAACCCATTTTTATTCACTGCAGGGAAGGGGTTAACAGGGGACCAAATCCTTAATTTGACAGCAGAACCTGAATACCGAGATCACTGCCAGCTCCCTGGTTTTCTAGCACCACTCCATTAGCCCTCTGATTGAACTAATATTTGGCAATATGTCCACATGGATGGAAACTACTTGTTCTTCTGCCAAAGTCTGATGGGGAATTCTTGAAAAAGTGTCCCTTTTGTTAACTTCACACCCAAAGTTATTACTTTGCATGATCATTTGGAAATTTTTTTAATCAAAGCAGTTCATAATCACCAGGTCATAATTCTTATTACATTATTACCCATCTATTATTTGAATTTATTCTCTATATCTTCTGTTTCCTTTTCTGAAACTATTGACCAAAGCAGGGAACTCCTCCATTAATAAAGTTTGAGGGAATTATGTCATATTATACACATAGTGTTTGAATTACCCAAGATTAAAGAGGATTGAAGTAATTCATTTTCCATAGCATTTACGAGCAATTAAAATATACATAAGGAAAGCATGGATGCAAAGGTAGTGAAAGAATCCAAAAAGAGGAGGAAAAGAAAAGGAAGAATACAGACTTCCAGAGACCATTGTTTCTCTAATCTTTACATGTCTTCCCAATTAATCTTTTCTATCATACACAACAGTCAACACAGGCTACTTTCTTTCAAAGAAGAGAAATACTCTAAATTTCTCTCTCTAAATGAGAAGGAATGGGATCTCTCTCTTACTGTCATCATAGGATGCCAGTACCTTTGAAGTAGCTTAAGGGAGTTGTTTATATAGGAACAAAGATCTTTTATTTATTTATTTATTTGTTAGCCAGGGATGGTATTTTAACTTTCAGTGTCTGTTGGTGCAAATATGGAATCATTTTCATTACAATAATGTAAGACATTCTACTGCTAATTGAATGGGGGAGTGTCCATATTTTTTTTCTCTTAAAACATTGGGGATTTATTTTTAAAAGATACATTCAAAAGAATAGGTAACAATCTAAGAAATCAGTGCATTTACTCCCATCAGAGAATCCTAATATATGTTAAATAATTAATTAAAAATAATTAAATTACAGTGTCATTTCTCGCTGGAGGACCCTAACTCCCGTTGCACAATGAGACTTTGCTTGCACTCATGAATACTGAAACAGTGTGTGGCAAGTGAGGAGGAGGTTTATAATTTGAACAGAATATTAAAATTTAACAGTAGCTCAACTTGGTGAGCAGCATAAAAGTATCACAATGAACTGAAATACTGAAAGAAAATAAATTAAGTTTTTATGTGTCCAGATTTTACAGTGCTCCCTATGGTGAACTTCATGTGAAAGATAAATTAAAAAGTGTAAAGTTCAGACCCAGAGCTAGCAAACGCAAAACAATATACACAGGAATTGGATTATATTAATTTATCCTAAAATTCTATTAATTTTATAATTTTAACATTCATAAATTCTTTTAACACTAGAATTATTTGGGGTTTAACTGAATTCCCTCCCCCCCCCCAAATCTCTTTGCAATAGCAATCTTTGCAAATTATGCTATTTTTCTAGCTTACCCATAATGAAAAACTTTATATGTTGTTGATCTGAGCACAAATAATTCTGTCTTCTACCTACCCCTAGCTATCACTTTTTTTCTTTATAAGATACGTGTAATTTGTTGTGAATATCATTGCGGAGCAGACTGTGGGTCACTGATGAGGTTCTGAAATCAGCAGCAGTTGATGGATTTAAAAAAAGCAGAAACGAGAAAAATGATGTAATTACAATAAATTATGTAAAAATATTAATCCAAAATTCCATGACAACATTATTTTAAGCATCTGAGACAAATATACAAAAGCAATAAAATTCATAATCAAGGATTAAACTTTTAATAGCTGAGCACTACAGGGTGCCCTATTATGCTATCCTGCTATGACCTGTTGTGCCTATCTTTTTGGATTTTTAATCCTTTGCAGAAATTCAGAGCTTTCGCTTGCTTTATCTCAAACCTCTCACATAATTTTAAGGTAATTTTTATTCTCTGGAAAGTCAAGTGCTTATATTATATAAATACAATTCATATCTGTATTCAATATACTCATTTAAATACTGTTATTCTATGATACCGATTACTGTCATTTCATGTAAAGGTTTTGTTGCTGTGAAAGCTATAAAGCTGCACAATGTTTTCATTATAAAACCATCTTACTCATTCCTAATATTCTGAATAAAATTCACGCCTTGTTCACTGCCAACAAGAAGAGAAATTTGTGGGGTACTTGATTATGATGAATACAAGCTTGAGCTGTGGGAACAAGGAATTTTCCCATTCAACAGCGCTCCTCTCCCTCCATCCCCTTTTAATAGTGCCTAGTCCCATTTGGATCATTTATGGTGGGAGTAGGGGAGGGAGGAGGAAGGGATGTTTCATTCTAAGACATGTTATGCCAAACAAAAATGCCTTTTTGGCCATTTGTAAGAGGACAAAAGGAGAGTATTGGGGGTTTTGTCAGTGATGCACACCTTTTGTCTGATCTATCTGTGACTGTCCTGCTCAGACCTACTGAAAAGGAGACTGAGATTCACTTCTGTTTACAAGAGGATTTCAAGTCTTCCCCACCTTTGATTCTCACTAAAAACTGGTTTCAGCTCAATCAGACATGACTCATAATAAATCCAGAACTTCTTCTACCTTGTACAAGTACTTAGTCATTGTAACAGAAACTGAAAACCAATTGTTCCTCTACAAACTTCTTGACTACCATGTTGGAGAATCATACTCTCTAGTACCAGTCTCTGTCTCAAGGCGTAACCGATTCACACAAACACAACTTCTTCAACAGCAACTACTGAGAGCATCCAATTGCACCACAAATCTAGCCTATTTCACCCCAAAATCTGAAAAAAATGCTGATATTTACATTCTACATGATTGAAGCCAGAAGTCATTCTTCTGTCTACTTTTCTGTTTTCTTCTGTCTACTTTTCAGTTTTCTTCTGTCTACTTTTCAGGTTGACATTCAAGTCACTAGAGTATATGGCATTCTGATGGAGCATTCTTGGTTTAAACTATTCTGCCTTCTGCAACTTAAACATTCACTGGTCCAGACAGAAAGCACGTGAAAAAAATGACTCTTGAACCAGGTAGTAAGGTCACCTAGTCATAAACTATGAATATTTAATTTCATGTATACAAAATGGAACTATATCAACAGAACAATGCATCCCTTTCCAGAATCCCTGTTATTCCGTTTGCTGGAGCAAACTAGTGGGTGATGTTGTCTCCTATGGAATAAGTAGAATTTCTTGGGTTTAGATCTAAGGAAGTGTGATGTGCAAAAATGTTTAACCGTGGTTTGATTTCAGTAATACCTCAGAGGAGGGAAAGGCAATATTACATAAATCATGGTGTTCTCTGTTAGTTTTTATCATCATTATTAACCTGACTGAACAATACCATAGACTTTTACATTCACTATCTGTCTCTGTAAAGTAGTTATTGAATTTTTAATCTACCCCTCAACTTAGAAAGCAAGCTGATCACTTTCAAGAAACAGTTGATTTTGGATATAAACCTAAGGTTTCTGGAGATCATGCAGGATTCATTTATAATTATAGCATTAAATATTTCTAGGCTGTGGCTCAGTTAATTTCTTATGAAACTAGTTAGAGGATTGTTTCTTGTTGTTTCAGAATTCTAGCACGATGTAGTAGTCTGAAATGTACAATGGATTAGTTTAAATAAACATGTACAGGTAAATTAAGAATTATAATTTCAATTCACATATGAGTGTGTGCATGCACATGTGTATGTATGTGTGCGTGGCAGGGGGAGGCTGTACGAAAAGAGGGTGCATGCATTATTTTGCTTTGGCAGAGTTTCAGGGGTATAGCCCTCAAAAGTGACCGTAACCAATTGTTTTGGAATTGTGTGGTGGGGTTTTTTTGGTAGCAGGGGAGGGGCTGCAGGGACAGCTCCTGTGAGAAGCTTCTAGAAGCTTCCCCGGCTCCAAGCTGGACCTGCCGCTGGCCCAGGCCGAGCCCCTCAGTGATGGTGGTAGCGCCTCTGGGAGAACAGATTTCAGAAGGGGAATGCCCTGTGAGTCAGGGGATTGGAATGTGAGAGGAACCCCTCTGCAGATACTGAGGTCAGTGAAGAAGAAGGAGGAGGAGGAGGAGGAGGAGCGGGGGCAGAGGTTGATGTCCCCGCAGCCTGCAGTGAGACGGCAGGCTGTCCCCCCCAGCCCATGGAAGGGAGCGGGGGAGCAGATGCCCACCTGCAGCCCGGGGAGAGAGGAGCCCACGCCGGAGCAGGGGGATGGATGCCCCCTAAGATGGCCGCCGCTCCGTGGCAAAGCCCGTGCTGGAGCAGGCTGTGCCTGAAGGACTGCAGCCCGTGGGAAGGACTCACATTAGAGAAGTTCATGAAGGACTGTCTCCTGTGGGAGGGACCCCACGCTGGAGCAGGGGCTGAGTGCGGAGTCCTCCTCCCTCTGAGGAGGAAGGAGCGGCAGAGACAAGGGGTGAGGAACTGACCCCAACCCCATTCCCCATCTCCCTGCACTGCTGGGGGGGAGGAGGGAGAGAAAATGGGGAATGGAGTTGAGCCAGGAAGGAGGGAGGGGTGGGGGGAAGGTGTTCCAAGGTTTGGTTTTACTTCCCATTATCCTTGTTTTGATTTGATTGGTAGTCAATGAAATTGATTTTGTTTCTTCCCCAAGTTGAGCCTGTCTTTTGCCCGTGACCATACGTGGTGAGTGATCCCTCCCTGTCCTTGTCTCGACCCATGAGCGTTTTGCTCATCCCACCATGGCCGGGGATGAGGGAGCAAGCGAGCGGCTGCGTGGTGCTTTGTTACTGGCTGGGCTTAAACCTCAACACCAATCCGATATATGGCCTGGCGAGGCTGAACCATTGCGTATCCTGAAACTGCCTTCATTTTTCTCCTAGTGTTCTTACAGAAGAGAATGGAGCACACCTAGACTTGTACAACCAGCTCACAGAAAGTACAAACAGAAGGTCTGCAGATGCACTAGTAGCTCATAGCTTCAGTTAAGGATTACACCCTATTCTATTAAGTACAACTAAAGGCAGAAAAAGGAACAAAAATTAATAATAAAATGATTATATTTGCTGTAATTATCAGTAGATTCAACGTATTATATGCTAAGCCACTATCATATTTTTGAAAACATAATGAAATAGGTCACTTTTAAAGACAGGTTTTTACTGGACACTCTTCATACACAAAAGGACTCAAGAGAAAACTACTACCAGTGAAAAATTTATTAATGACAAAATGAAGGTAGAGATCGATGATATCAAAATCAATTAAACAGGACAGAACTGAGGCTAAGGAATAAAGTGCCTTTTATAAAAGTAGCCTGATACGTCAGATAAAGGAAAGCAACAGAGGGAAATATAAAGCAGTAGGGAGCAGATTATCACAGAATTGACTCAGAAATATGATATTACAAGCAATGTTTTGAAGAGAACTGACAGGAACCAGATTGCATCTGTCAAAGCCAAAAAGCAACATTCAAAAAAAATTTTAAGGTTTTGTGGCAATTACACAACTCTCTATATGCATACATCAGAGTGGCTGAAACTTCGTTTCCTGCTGCAACTACTGTTTCATCCAATACAAAGGTCTAGGCGTGTAGTTTCTCCACCTGGGTCCCCATTACTCTATACTGTTTCGTTCTGCTTCTTCTAGACTACCTCATTCCCAGTATACTTTTTGTCATAGCTTCTTGTTTGTTTGTTTGTTTCTTTGTTTTCTCTCCATTCCTCTCTTTTTTCCTTTCCCTTTTCTTTTATTCTTTGGTCTATGCAGTCTTCTCCCATGATTTTACTTTCCACTCCTCTCTTTCAGTTTGTTGTCACTTTCTACCAAAAGCTCTACTGTAACACAGCTCTTCCCATGAATCTTCTCCAACCCCTTAAAATACCAAAAGCATTTTTCTGTCTGAATCTCTGCATCTCTTATTGTCACCTTCTTCTTCCTGGACTAGACTGTAATTTACCTTTTATAAAAGGTTCTTATACAGCCTTCTTCACAAACTCATACCAAAACACTAGCTCAAAAAATTCACGAGCAAGAAATCCTACTTTAACTTCCAGAAATCTGACTTAGGCTTATCTATCAACTTCACCGGCATAATCTTCTCCCTTAGGGTTTTTCATCCTTTATTTTGTAGCCAAAAATCTCTCTCTAAGGATCACTATGAGTTTATAATCCCCATAGCTATAATCTTTTCCTGTCTCTATACACACTTATTTTCAAATCTTTATTTAGGGTTTCCATATGCAGCCTTATCCGATCTCATCACGTTATTTCCTTTTTCCCTTTTCTGAGCTTTAAACTTTCGCCACGTCTGTCTCCCTCTCACTTCTGTTGTCTCCTCCCACTAGTGATTGCTTTTCTTTGCCAGTCACTCCTATTTAAATAATCTTTAAAATACCTATCTAGGTGTGTCCCCATATTTAAATTCTCCCTTTGTTTTCACCTTCTTGCCATCAGCAATCTCCTCCCTGGAAAGCACTGCTTTTCCTTTTCTTTTCTGCTTTCTACTCTCACATATATCGTTTGCTCTAACAAATGTAATTTGTAATTTCTATATTGCAAGGCCATCAAGGCAGAGACCTTGTTCTCTTGCTCTTTCAGGGCAGAAGAGAAAGAGAGCAAGAACACCTACAGTATTACATAAACAACAGTACTAAAAATGACACAGCATTAGCCTAATGCAGGAAATGAATACTCCTTGGTGTGTTGTACATTCAGCCTGTAAGCAGACGTTCAGACCTAAGAATTCGCCAACTAGCAAGAGGGGATCTTTTGTTGAATAGCAGCCAAAATTAATAGATAAACACGCAAATAAAACCACTGTTTTTAATATACTTTAAGGCAACAAAGAAGCGCATGTGAACCATAAAACGTATTCACAGTACATGAATAATTTAGCAACATTTAAAAGGAATACAGTGACCACCTCACGTAGGAGTGTAATCAACGTTTAGGTTCCCACGGGTTAAGAAGTATATCCTAAACTCACAGACAAATGAATTCTTCCCTTCTGACCAGAAAAAACAGGACATGTCTAACGGAAGCTGAGATGAGTGAAAACTCAGATGTCAAGCTTTCTGTGGCTCTGTTTTGCTTGGTTGTGTGCGAAACATGCTTAGAATACACCTTACGTGACAGATTTTTATTGGCAGGATGCAGTTTAAGTTCAGTAATTATATAGTGACTCAATTTTTCATTAATTCAGGTTTGTCTGTGAAACCTTAAGTCTCTCATCAGCGCTCCTTGTTCTGCAATTCATTGTGTTAACATGTAAACTGAATTCAGATTCATTCTATCTTGGAAGTTTGGCCCCCTTCCTTAGATCTGATTTTGAGGATAGGATTTAAGCATCAGGTTTCCAGAACTGAAATAGCAGTTTGAAGTTAGAATCTACATTTTTACGTTTCTGAAAACTGTGTTATTAATTCATTGAAAAGCACAGTTAATTTGCATGAAATATTACTCCATACAGCTTTAATATAAAACTGGTTCTATAGTTCCCCTCTCAATGTGACACATTTTAATGTGCTTTTTACAAAACGTTTTTCTTTAATGTTGTATGTATCTAGCCCTAGCTGAAAATAATAAATGAATATATAAATAGTATCAGCTTTCTGTATTGTCTAGAGACTTTTTTTCAGATGGATTTAGTTTTAGATGGCTTTTCTTCTTCGTATGCGTCCTTACACCACCACAGTTTTGTGTCTAAATATATTTCAGATTGTTTGGGTAGGAAGGACCCCCCAATCACTACAAATGAGCATACACAGTATACCTACAGAATTTCTGAGGTTTTAAGGTAAGGAAGAACAATAAGATTTTGACAGAAAGGTACTTTCATTAAAAAAGTCAAAATAGTGGTAAGTGACAGAAGAGGTGCTGTAGATAAAGATATTAACGAGAACCAGGATCCAGAAATACTTACAATACGAACAAGCCAAGCCAACGTAGAAGTAGATGTGGAGTAGTGGGTGTTGTAATGATAAGGTGGAGTCTGATCATCTTCCCATGTCTCATACCGTTCTGCATAGAAGACTGCTCTCTTTGGGTTCAAAGCACCAATGGGCTGCAAAGGGATAAGAGGTCAAATATATTATCAGCTGAAGGGCAGCATGTCTGATATGCCATAGGTTAATTCTGTGTTAAGATTCACTATATAGGAGACTCTGCAGCCAAACTCATTTCATACTGCAGTAATCCCTTCAGATCGCTGTAATCTTCGAATTTCTTTTCAAAGGCTTTGTGTACTAGAAGCCTTATGACATTCCTTACTTTAATTGACAAATATAAGTGATCCACATCTGCAAACTTTCAAGACCTTCTTGAAGTATGAGTTGTTTCCCAATTAATGCAGTAACATTGTTCTGGAAATAGACTTCTAAAACTGCATTTAAAATGCATTGAGGCCAAACTAATATTTCTGTTGCTGTCATTCACCATAATCACACAGCTAATGAAAACTGACTTTTGCTCACACAGGATACTTTGTAATGCACAGTTCATGATGAAAAGATTTCACGCGGAACTGCTGATGGTGTCTGGTGATCCTAAGCAGAAATACTTAAAAACCATGCATAGTCCTGCAGGACTGGATGTACTTTCTGACTGAACAAAGCCACATTTTACCCAGCAAAACAAACAAGCTTTGTACTTACAAACAATAGAATTTGGAAATTATTCACAAATTCAAAGTCCATTCTGAGCATACTTAACTGACAATCTATACAAATCAGGTAAAAACCAAAAGAAATGTAAGACAGGAGTAGGAACTGTTGGTTTTGACATGTCTACTTAGGGGATACATGCTTTTCTATGTGTTTTTTACCCACTTTATCTCAGAATTTTTTTGCAAAATGTATGTTATTGTGTGATACAAAAGTCACAGAGATAAAGAAATACAACAGAAAGTAACTAAAATGTTGAAATAAATATGTAAGTGATCTTAAATCTGTTTTTCCAGATGAGATAGTAGTAGTATATTTACTACCTATCTGCAAAGAATCTTCACATTTTAGCTTTTGTAGTAAAATTAACCAAACACCCAGAGTATAATACTTCGAGGAGAGCACGCTTCCACACCAAATAATTGTATAAACTTATTATAATTTTAAATGATTACTTGATTTGTATTAATCAAAAATAATATCAGAATTGATATTATTATGGGAATTACAACTTGAAAACAAGCATATACTCAAGGACTTTGACCCTTTTCAAAATGCTAACAGGTATTCTCGCATTTCAGTCTACCACACAATTTTCTACTGAGTTAAAATTAAAAGTCATTTGGAATAGAAATACCAGTACAAGGTCAAAGCAGTGTGTTTCACTACGCTACATATGTAACTGAACAATTTTAAAGCTACAAGTATTTTATTCTTTCAGCACTGCTATGTTTTTTGAGATGGCTGTTAAAAAGGCTGACATAGAACATGATGTTTTCCAATTTTAAATATTAGAGCTTGTTTTTAAATACCAGTGTTTGATGAACACTTACATTTTAAAACATTCTGATTTCAGTATTTTTCACATGAGACACTCTGGATGCTTAGTAGTTTGCTGTGTCATGAAGATGTTACTAGATTTCTCATACATGTAAAATGTATGAATAATCCCTAAGGATCAGCGTTATCTGGTGCAGACTTCACTGCAAGACCTCACAAAACATTCTTGAAAAAGAAGTACGAACCATTCCCTAATGCTTTCCAGGCTTGTTTCCCAACTACTGGAAAAAGAAAAAAATAAATATTTGCATTCTTGTTATACCCTGTTGTGTTACACATCCTGCCACTGTTAGGAAACATGCTGGTATTATTGCAGCCTATAAGTTGCCAACACATAAAAATGATTGTTCAACCACTTCCTTGAAAGAGTAACTTATTAAAAGACATTCTTTTCCTATTGGACTGACAAACTGTGCAGCTATATGTGCACTTTGCTAAATTTTATCAGGGCTCTGGGTTGCTTTGGGGACCGCATGGGACCTGCTGACACCACCCTCGTTACGGTACTGTGCATCCACTTCTCTGGCAGAACAAATTCCAGTCCCCAACTGCACGTTTCAAAAACTAAAGCAGTAATTCACACCCGAGTCTGCTAACAGGAAACGTTCACCCCCTCGGAGAAGGAAACACAAAATGGCAGACAAATCGGTGAGATTGTATTTTGTAATGGAAAAACACCCTGGGAATCTCTCTTCCCTCCACTGTGAAGGTGCATCTTACCCTACACCGCGCTGAGTTCTGGGGCTATGGAAGACAGAGGCATCATCTGTCACAATATTATGGTACGTATGTGTTTGAAGGCACAGTAGAGAAGGGATATGGTGATTAAGGCAAGATTGAAAATCAAAACTCCAGGCCTTTCAAATATATATTTGAAGCTGATCAGATGTCTTTCATCAAATAAGCTATGTGTTTTCATTCTTCACTGTAATTGATTACAGTAACAAGAACTGTGAAGCAGAGCTGATGCTCAAAAAAAATTACAAGGTATTTCATTTTACAGACTAGAAAAATTTTAATGATGGTTTAACCCATAGCTTTAAATAACTTAAAAAAAAATAATTATATATATATAGTTGCATTTAATGAAAAAGGTACTTTCCCTCAATAACTTAAAAATAATTTTCTAAAGTCACATAAAACACTAATGCAAACACACCATCACATTTTTTAGGTTCTTCAGGGAGAAGTGTTATTTCAATTTAAAAGATAAAAGATAGAAGGTTGTAAGACGGTGCATTCCCATTTTCATGTAAAAATGCCTGCACAAGTAGCAAAAATAATCTACTTTCAGAAGACACATGTTCAATTTATTAAATGATAAACCTAAAAAGCTGTATTCTGAAGATTACCTTCATCCTCATCAATATTCTTTTCAGAGTCAGAAGCCACTTTTCTTTCAACTACTTTAGGATTCATTTGAAGAAAAATGCTGAAATGCACAAAATATCTGCTGAATAAAATGGACTCTTTAAGTGAAATACCATGAGAGTCCCCTCTCTTCTTGCACAGTATGGAAATTTTCATGCGAAAATCTCTGGGAAGAATCTTTTCTGGGAATCACCCTCCCTTGCCCCAGAGGGAAGGAAAGAAGGAGCAAAAGGAGAGAGCGAGGTAGAGCTTGACTTCAGCTAGAAAGTCTCACCTCGACTTCTTGGGACAGACCCTGTATTGGATGAACTAGTGATCTGGATGGCAGCCTGGGATTCGGGAGATGCAGGTTCATTTCTGCCACTCCACAAAGATTTCTCGTGTTCCCAAGTAAGCTGCGTAGGTGTGACTATACCTTCCACAGTACGACTCCCTCGCGATACCAAGGTGCGCTGGAAATCCCTGCGCTGGCTCAAGAGGGGCTGGTGTGCAAACAGAGCACTGTTTATGAGGAGAGGACAACCGGAATCAGTTCCTCTCCGGCCTGTGGTGAAGAAATACAAGGAACATCTGATCCCCCTTTTCTCCTTTTCTGTGCAGTGCTGGAAACCCTTATGCGAACCACTTCTCTGCACAGCAATGGAAAGGACTTAAATCTCCCCTGCTGTAGGAAACCGTACACGCTGAAAATGCTAATGGAAAGTGCTCAAATCTCTCATTTTTTTGTTGTGTAATGTAAAAACTTGTTCATTAACCACAAATCGATCAGCTTGTGTGTACCAAATGACCAGGCATTTTCTGAAAGTGAAAACTTCCATAAATAAAACAGCATGGAGTAAATTCAGAGGGGTCTGCCCTGGCTTCCTTAGTGCTTTTTTAATGTTCATGCGGCAAAATGCTGTTACCCAAAGAAATGGCAACAGTTCATCCTTCAGTAAAGGCATGCATTTTCTGTAAAGACTTTAAATCTCAGTTGTACAAACCAGCAACAAACTCAGTTTTACTCTGATGAGGCATGTGTCCTACTAGATGACAAGTTCTACAGTAATGGTAGTCTCTCACATTTCTTGTGAAATATGCAGGGTATGTGGAGTTCTGGTCACTTTTCCATAGCATTACAGTGCCATTCTCAGTCCAGAAAGTCAATTGCTATCGTTTTAATCTGATCCCATGGCTATAAAATGGAGATAAATTTTATTTATGGATCAATGCCTGTATCTTCACATAATGGAAGAAAATAATTTTATTTCCATTTCAATGAGAGTCTGCTGCTGTGTAAACGAGTTAAAATGACTTGTACAAACAATACAAAAGCAAAGCTCAATCCACATACTATGTCTCAGTCCAGTACCTTAACCGTAAGACTAGTACAGAAACTGAATTTGAGTCAAACAAATTGTTCTGAACATTAATTAAAAAGTTCTCTCTATAATGTTTTATAAATGGCTTTTGCCAAACACACCATTTGTCTTTTTATTAAAAAAAGCCCTCTGTAAGGATTCATATCAAATAGTATTAACTTTTCATAAAATGGTTTTATAAGATATTCTTTACTCCAACCAAGCAAAACAACTCACTGTATGACAATGTCTATTCAGCCACTTCACTTCTGATGTACTAAAAGCTGCTTTTTGAGTTTATTTTATGCTTCTTTTTCCATTTAAAAATAAAGTAAGTGTTTACTTTAACATTAAAAACACACTGCTATTCATGTAATTCTTTTTTATCTGGCTAATCTCTTTAGACATCTGGCCTTTGAACCAGTGTATTGTCAATACATCTAGTGTTTATATCCACTGGACATGTTATGTTAGCTCATGTAATATTTACTGTTTTGCCAGCTATCTTCATAGAACTACATTCTCTCATGAGAGCAGAACTGAATGTAGCATCCTATTTATCCAGCCACTGAAATATTCTGCTTATCTTGACTCTAATTCATGCAGCAGCTACCTTATCTGTTTATCTCTTTTTTTTTTTTTGTAATGTACTGCACAAAATTGTAGCTGGGTACAAAAGAAATCTTGAGCGTGGCTTTATTTGGCTCTGGCTGAATACAGACTGAGCTTTTCCTGACTGCTTGCTTTTTTATTAAAAAAAAAAACAAACCACCAAACAACAACTTTTAAGTAGGACATCTTAGGATGGTACTTTAAAGTTTAAAATAAATTCTAATTTTATCCAAATTGGTAAACAGCTTTTCTTCAGCATATCAGTATCAGTATTATCAAGTATAAGAGTTCTGGCAGATTCAAAGTACCAGAGTTTCACTCAGTAAATGAACTTTTTATTTAAGAAAAGAAAATGTTTAATTGTGTGGCTTAAACCAAATGAGAATCAAACTCATTTTTCTTCTGATGGTAGAGTTCTGTGTGGTAAAGAGAGAAGCTCAAGTTACAGAAACTGATTTCTTTTTTCCAGTGAGAGTGGCTCTTGATAAGCCCATAAACTCCATTCCACAGCATACACATTTTTGGAAGTATTAAGTGTGGTTTGCCTTGAAATACTCACACTTCGATGCGTTCATTTGCATTATTACATTTAGAAGCCTTGGGGCTTTATCACTTCCTTTTCTTGAAATGGCACAGTAATAAGGAAAAGTGGTTATGCTTATCACCACCCGTCAGTCAAACACCTTCTATATTAACAAAATATAATTTTTTCCACTCAATGAATGGGCGTGTGATGTTTCATACACATGCCAATATTAGTATTACTTTGCCTGGTGAAGAAATCATTTTATTTAACAGGATGTATGACTAGAAGTAAATGAGGAGAAATTCCCATTTACACTTTAATGAGCAGGGACAATGCAGCATGTCAAACCCATGCATTCACTATAATTTAGGAGTAAAAGTCATACAATTTTGCACAAACAAACCGTATCACATTTTAAGTGTGTTGAAACCCCCAAAACCTCAGTGTACAGCAAGGGCTGCATACGCTTCCTGTAGTAATGTTTCATACCATAGGTATTCTTCCAAAGGAAATCTCAATAAAGAAGAAAATAAGCAGATCACCTGGTGGCTTGATAGTGAAAAGATAATCTATGTATCTATGACAGCCTCTTTCATTAGCTTTTCATCCTGTCAAACAATAAATATAACCTTTAACCTTGTATATGTAATGAATAAAACTTGAGCCTACACTGTCTAATCAAATGAGAGGTCCAATATATCCTACTGCTACAGCACCTTCCATGCCCATGGGCCCTGTTTTTAAATCTCAAATTGTATGTAAAAGGAAAAAAAAGCCTTGGTAGGGGAATTTCCAAACACTTCAAAGAAAAAGGGCAGAGGAATTTTCAGACTAATATTTAAATATAATTGTTCTGAGAGAACAAGCAACATCTGGATGTAAAAGTACCACAATAAGGAGCGCTACATAAAACCAGAATAAAATGAAATGGAAGGAAAGGACAAGTTACATGTTCAAGATGGCTTTGCAGAAATGTAAATATTTAAGTTTGAGCTAAATGCAAAACGCATATGTTTTACTCTGTCACTGACATCGTAGGCAAGCCAAATACATCTAATTTCATTTTCACAAAACATACGAATTGTATTTGTCATGTATGTTCACTTAGGAGTTGTGATACCACAAAGGTGGTGTCTCATATTTTACACAGAAAGCCTAGGAAGCAAAGGTTAAAAATTTTCAAAAGAAGTACTGTCAATTATCATAACTGACACTGGAGCTTTGTATGACCTTTGTGTGATAATACACAAATTAATTATTTTTCAAAAAGTTAGAATTAGCAACTACATTTAACTGCCAAAACTATCTTAAACCAACAAAACAAGCATGATACGAGGTTTCCCTTTTAATTTCATTGCTTTTGTGGGCTTTTACCACATATGTAATAGTGTTAGAATTCTAAATAATTTCAAAAGATTTGTTTGAGGGCTATTAATTAATAAATATTAAGGACAGAGGCTTTGTGAAACCTAAGAAGGGCAAACTTACAGGAAGACAGAAGGTCAGGAACTGACAAAGGAGATTTTATCCATCAACAGCTTAGCTGGAGGTTCTGATTTGCCATCAAATCTGCAGGAACATTTCTGCATTGCAGGGTAAAATCTGACAGAAGGAAGTGGCTCCTCATGGAAAGGATACTGTGTGTGCCTGCCCCAGAGGTCTGGCTGAGGCTTGATAGCACACCCCGGTTCAATAATGCGAACAATAAATCACTGACTCCTGCTTTTAAGCACTAGGCTACTCAGGATTCACGTCCCTAACAAGGAAAGAAGGGGCTTACTTACAGATACAGGACAATATCGAAAATGAAAACAGAATTGCCAAGGAAATACCTCAGATACGTTCTGATTTTGAAGACTTTAACTGATAATGCACAAATTGAAACAGGATGCAAGTAATGCGTAACAGCCCGAGTGCACAGAATAAGGCATTTCATATTAACTAGCCACTGCCTTTTACAAAAAAAATCATTAGTCTATTTTTCCTTTTAAAACCATTGTGAAATGAAACCTATCAGATGTTATTATAATAAACACTCGAAAAATTTGACAATTACACCCCTTTTATCCTGAGAGATCCCACAACACTTTACAGATTGCACATGTGTTTTCTCACACATCCATGGGATAAACGCAGCCCAGATATTGCCAGAAAGGAAAGACCGTTCTTCTTAACTAGTTCTGTGTGGGCTTTTTTTTAGTGGTCAAGACCCTAGCTTTTCCAGAGGAAACTACTGGTAGCTTTTGAATAAGAGAATGCAGTCATCAAATTGGGTAAGAAAAGGTC
Organism: Haliaeetus albicilla; assembly: GCF_947461875.1. Classification (NCBI taxonomy): domain Eukaryota; kingdom Metazoa; phylum Chordata; class Aves; order Accipitriformes; family Accipitridae; genus Haliaeetus; species Haliaeetus albicilla. The sequence goes on from NC_091502.1 coordinate 2,001,754, forward strand.
CTCGGGCAAAATACTGCTGTGCACATTGCATGGATTCTTGAAGAAACATAAATTACCAGGGACTTGATTTTACATTTCCTTTCAAGGGAGAGCACTACCAGGAGTACAGTGATACTTACTAAGCTATACAAGCACTAATTCCATAATGAGCTTTTACTAACTCATGAGGAAAACCTATCTATTCAACTATGGCGTTACTTCCTGTAGCAATTACATACTTTAATAGGCTGCCACAAAAATTTGGAGTCAACCAAACCCAAATACCTAATGAAGGACTCATGAGACACTGTCTAATCTTGTTGCACTTCACCACACGCGGTGATATTAATACTTGAAAGAAGTGAGTCTGAGAGATTTTGAAAAGTTTAAGCATCTTAATGAAAGGTTTATCACTATACACAATTCTAAACCAGAAATATTTTTATACATGCTAGGGAACAAGCCAGCGCAAGATGATCACTGGTCTTTATTTAACTCATGTCTGTGGATTTTCTTTTATCATTCCTGGCACAGATTACAATGGTGTTACAGAACGGAAAAAGACATTTGTGAAACGTACCTATAATATTATGAAAGGTCAGAAGTTTTACATAATGTAAGTAGAGTCTCAACAAATTTGTTTACATTTGAGTCATATTGTGAATGTAGTTTAACTTCTGGTTTTATTTACTTACTTATTTATCTAAGAAAAAAGGGAGAGGATACTTAGGTAGCTCTATCTGCTACTATACAATCAAGTCCCACTCAAATTATTTTGGAAGTCTCACAAAAGCAGGCTTCCAGGGACAGTTACGACTGCAAGCACACTCTTTCCAACAGGGATATAAGACTGTGAGAGACCCAGGGTGGGATCTCTCCCTTGCTGCCCAGGATGTGTGCTCGGACACTTTCTCCTCTCCAGCCTCATCCCTTAAGTCAGCGAGTGACAGCCTCCCGCGGTTTTGAGCCTCACTCAACTTGGACGAGCCACTTCTCCCTCCTGGCTGAGGAACTGTGGAGGATGCACGAAAGCTGTCATGCCCAGACAACAGAAACCTCGTGCTGGGGATGTTGCAAGGCTACCCACCTTCACTGGTGAGAAAGTACACACACTTTCTTAGTTGATGGGAACCGGGAAAAGATACTTCCCACAACTCAGTTTCAAACCTTGTTTTTTGTATTTATTCCAGTTGGCCAAAAGTAGAGCCCTTCCCTAGGCACCTGTGGCCAGGGCACACGTTCTCTCCAGTCTGTTGACACAACTGGAGTACCAGAGCTGGGTATAGATGGCCATCCAGTGCTATTGGAGAAACAAATACTAGGAACGGTATTATTATAAGGCATTAACTGCCGAAGTCCGGTTGGAGGACGAAACCCACAAGTAATGATAGGGACCAGATACTCCAGGGTCTAAAATAAAAAATACTTGTTTAATGAATAATTATTAAACTAAAAGGAGGTTGCTGCTATTATATTACTCGTCCAGTCACTGCAAAATAAAGTGAAAAGTTAGTCCAAGCTTTTTATTTCCAAAGGATCAGCTTTCATAAACTAAGGGAGATAATTAGTGAGATCAAGTGGTCTGACACACTTATGATCTGTAAGCCAGAAGATACAGAGGAGTTGCAGGTTTGGAAACAGATCAGTCAGGGACACGGACGCAGCATAATGTTGAGATTCAGTATAAAATGATTCTAAGATAGAAAAGTCTATTTCAGACTTCTCTGACTTGAAGATAAAGACCTAACTTAACCAGACAATAAATATAAAACAAAATCTCTTCCTAAAAGGGCTGGCTGACTGTCTTTAACAGAATCAAAGCATACCTTTGAAAGATCTCTGAAGTTGCCTGGAAGGGTCAGGTCTAACTCTTCAGATTCATAGTTTGTTAAAACCCACGGAAATACAGGGTATTGGTTCAGATCATTGTACGTTCGTCCTATTAAGAAAGAAAATGTTTCAAGAATTAGGAAAGAGTGTCCACTTCTCCAGCTGAAAAACAATCTAGTGGTTACTTCTGTTGCATCACATGTTCCCAGTTCCCACCACTTGACAGAATCAGGTATAAATCTTCCAGACAAAAGTAGCCATTTAGAAGCACTTATCTTGAATCAGAAGTCAACACAGAAATCTGCATAATACAAACAGCACAGTATCTTTCAAGATCAACTAAAATGCATCATATGCCAATAAACTTTTTTTATTTCTTTGAAGCTATTTTCATTGTATGAATGCTAAAATCTAAAACCACTAGACTATTATTTTTCCCAGCAACTCTATGCAGTATCATTAGCTGGCAAAGATTAAATGAGACTCCAAATAGCGAGGGGCTAAACTTGAGGTTTGCAAATCTAGGTCTGTCCTAGATAGACCGCATTAATCCATTATTCCCCATGGCTCTTCTTTACTGAAGAAGTAGTGACATTTCACTGCAATAGTGGAATCAAAGTGGAGGAAGTCATGTTTGCTTTAACACTGTTTCGTAACCACTTGGAAAATTAAAAAACATTTTCTCCCCTCTAAAAGACAGAGCTGACTGCCCCAGGCCACTCTCTCCGAACATAATGAAAGTAACGTTGCTACCACCCCAGCAGCTCAAATGTGCAAAAGCCATCTTTAGGTACAGTTTCAAAAGAACAATCTGCGACTGAAGTGAACAGAAAATTATGAATTCATTACCAGGAAAAGTGTGTTTGGGAAAGGCTGTTATTTCTGTGTCAGCTGGTACTTGGTAGTATCTAACATTTCAGTGATAAGACAAATGAAGTTGCTTAGTACAGAACCATCCACCATATTGATTTACTGAGAACCACACAATATGCAACATGAGTCTTAAAAAACAAAATCAGGTCATAAATATACATGTGTGTGTATTTATATAATATAATTAGCAGACTGAAATAACCCAGGTTAACAATTCCCAGTCCTGTGGCAGATTTACAGCCCTGTCTCACTAACTGCTTCCTTCCAGATTCTGGACAGATTCCTGGGGTACAAAACCCAGCACAGGAAAACACAGGCTTCCTTGTTCTGAGTAGCATTCGCAATTCTCCACAAAAATCAGCTCTGCTTTAATGAAATGTGAAACTTTCACTGCTCTACAAACACCTTATATTTTCAATAGAAGTTGATGAACAAGAAGCATGTTTCTATTTTGTACATAGCTTCACTGAAAACAGGAAAAGTGCATATTGTTAACAACTGTGTGTCCTCATTTTTGCATTTTGAACACATAGGTGTTCACAAGAATATAAAAAAAAACGGAGGTGCAAATACAGCTTTGTTAAAAAAGCAATACCAGCACTGTGAGCCACATACAAATAAAGATGTATAGAAACAAAAAACACTTCTTTATTGTCAGCAATGAATGAATGCAAACCGCTCTTGGACAGAATGAGAATGTATCAAACAATTAAATCAAGAAATACACCAGAAAGTATCGATGTGAGGAAGGAAAAGGAAAGGTACTCTCTGGCAGAGTATTAATTGTTGTAGGGTTTGGGGGGGCGTGTCTATATGTCTTGGAGTAAGACAACTCTGCCTCATTTTCCACATCCTTCAAATCAGAATATTCTTTTCTTCTTTGGCAAGGGGTTAATTACATATGGTTTGTAAAGTTTCTTGAGATTGTCAAATTTAAGGTTCTGTAAAACACAGTCTTTATAAAACTATACCTTTATAAAAGAAAAGTTTTTCTGACCATCAGGATCCTCAATTAAGTTAACAGAAGAATGTGCAAAAGCTTCCGCAAAAGGAAGACATTTGTGTCTATGTAGACAGCAGACTAAAAGAAATTGGAGAATCAGGAAGAAAATGACTGAGATGACTGCAGTTTATTACAAAGCCTAAGCGAAAATGATGATTCTTCAGAATCAAAAGTTTTATGGAAGAGAGTTCACAGTAATAAAGACCTTCAATTGAAAACACTTTCTAGAAACATTTGGAAAGGTGAGAACATCCTTTCAGAAAATTTTGAAAGGAAATTTAGGGTTATCCAAAATTTCTTTTTATTTAAAAATTGAGATTTTCCATATTGATATTTTATTTAATTTTTATATTCATTTCAGTCATTTCAATTTCAATATTTAGTCAACAAGATTTTGACTTTTTTTTCCTATTCTATATGGGAAAATCATAAATATGTGAATAGCGCGATCAAGAAGCAATCCTGAGCCTAGCTGCTGTACACAAGTTCTCCTTTGCTCTGTGGTTTTGATAGGTTCCTTATAGTATGGACACAAGAACAAATCATCATGTGGAATTAGCTCCATATCAGGACACTGCAGTAACTCTTGTGTTCTTTTTTTTACCCCACAATGAGAAATAATTTGAAGCAGCTTATCTCTCAGCTTAGGTAGGACAAGTTACAAACAATGGAGCCTTCCTGATTATGTATTGGATAAATATCACCATAGCCTTGTGAAAAAAATAAACAAAATATTTAATTCTCTCCTACTTCAATATTTATGAAACATGCTTTATTTATTAAGAGATTAACTACTAATAATAGCTATTAATTTGTTTAGTAAAAAAAGGTAGTGATTTATTTTTCTCAATTCAACAATTTTCTTTTTAATATCAACAAATAAAAATTACTCGAGAAGACAAACCATAATTTAAATTGTGAAAGCAGACCAAACCTACGTGATGAGATAAGACTACACATCTATGCTTATCTGAGCAGAGGACAGTGATCTAGGCCTATAATGGGATTACAAATCCCTAATTCTAAACATGCATAAATATTAGTGGTTCAACTTTATTAGGAATGCTTTCTTGATCAGTTCTGGCTTCACAATGATGATTTTCAGAGTAAAGTCAGCTATCTCATCAATTGTCTGGTGCTTCCAGAAAGAATTATTTGGTTCTTTCGTAAGGTAAATAAATATAAAACAGAAACCTGTACTGCTATTGGTAGTCCCTATACCTTTTCAGAAGCTTCAGATTTTCCCCCAAGTAGGCTTACAGAGATTAATATTAAAGGCTGAATATTAAATATCACAAGCTTGTGACACTAATCTACTTGAACAATAAAATTGAAGCATAGTAAATGAGATCTCAGAAATACTGGATATGCTTCTTCATTAAAAAAAACTTTTTAATTAAACCATCCAATTTAATGTTTTTATATGGCACTTTAGTTTTGAAGGTAAAGTGAGCTAGAGACAGCTGACAAAGAAATTATAACTGCAATTCCTTGGTGAAAATGTTAATGACAGCAAAATATTGTTTAATTAGATGATTGCAGCATCTGGATTAACACTCTTTAAGAGCGATGTTCCTGTGCTTGTCTGCTTCTTCACACTTTACAGACATTTTGTCATCTCTAGGTCATTAGGAAAGAATTTTTAATGATTTTTCTAGAAGCAAGTAGTTCGAGTTACATCTAATTAGATGACAATAATAAGCCCAACACATGCAGTAGCTAAATATATACATAATTAACCAGTGAGGGCTTGTACATCACAGAGTAAAAAAGTGGAAAATGCTAAACAGGCGAAAAAAAAGAGGGAGGGGGAAGAAGTTCATCTGAATTTATTACCTGACTGAAGATGTCATTTTTTTCCACAAACCTTTAAAAATAATCCCTTTCCACTACAAGAAGTGACTTACAAAAATTATGGATATAATTATTCTCCACTTCTTTTAAAAGCTGTGGCAGGTAGGATTTAAAAGAATTAAAATTCCAATAAATACAAACGCAAACACACATTTAATATACTGTACTTTGAAAAGAAAAAAAAACAGCAGAAATCAGTTAAATACCGAGAAATAGATTTGAAAACTAGACTTCTAACTAAAACAGTGGGCACTGCAACCATATTACAAAACAACTTCTTGTCCCCACTCCTCTTGGTCCCTTTTGCTGCAGTGGGATTACTTTTAAGTACTGTTTTCAATAATCTTCTAACTGAGAATAGTAAAAATCACTTTTTTACTATTTTACGGTTCCCTCCATCACCCAGAGGGTTCAGTTGACATATGTGCTGATCATATGCAACACGGCCTCTTCGTCCGCACCTGAAGGAAGGACGACGAGTACAACTATAGCGGCTTCAAAGCTAGAGGATCCTTGAGAAGGCAACGGGGAGGAGGAGGGGGAAGGTGGCCAGGAAGGCTCATGTCTACACAACCAGGACAAAAACCAGGGGCACGGAGAGTACAACACTGAGACTGATTGATAAGTAGCAGAGTGCAATGTTTACCTTTGGGAGAAAAACCCAGAGCTGTAAACATGATGAAATATGCTCGAGTTGGAAAAGAGGGCAAGAAAGAGGTGAAGACCTTGGAAACAGAATAGGGAGGTGAGAAAATAGTTGGCTAGAGGGTCAGAGAAACAGGTTGAAACAAGACTTGCAAGAGTTTTGAAAAGGGAGAACGATTTTGAATTGAAATTGCAATGAGTCATCAGGCCAGCGCAAGTGACATTAATCGTATATCCTTGGATAGGAAACGATGTAGGGAGAGAGAACTATGACAGCTGAAGTAGGCAGTTATTAAGTCACAAGTACAGATCACAACAGAAACAGTTAAACTAAAAATGAAGCCAGGCAATGTTTCAGAGGTGGTAACAGGGTGATGTAAAGATTAAAAAAAAAAAAAAAAAAAAAAAAAAAAAAGAGTCATAGAAAGATGAATTTTTTCCAAGGGGACACTTCAGTATTTCAAACATTGATTAAGAACTTATAGAATAGCCAGGGGCCATGCTTGTCAGGACAGACATATCGGCAAACCAGGGAGAGATTTAAGGAGAGGTTCCTGTATTTATTTCAGTGGTTCTGTTCTACAGAGACCAACGGGTCTGTGTAATTAACAGGATTAACAAGCAGGCAAAGGACTTCTTGTGGGAAAGGACCCAGTTGCGTGTCACAAATGAAGGAAATGCGATGGCGTCAGAAGCCCCCCTTCTGAACAACTCCCTTCCAAGGCTGCTGTTTCTTGAATAATTTCAGAAAACGATCACAAGAAAACATGAGTGATTTCTTGCAGTTTTGTAAAGGGCTAGACACTAATTAAGCACCGTTGTAAGAAGAAAGGAAGCTATAAACAATTGGCAAAAAGTGTACTAAATCACTTTGTTCGTGGACCTCTATTTATTTGGAAGAGGGGAAAAAACAATGAAGGCACCTATGTATCACTTACTTACCAGCAGATAATCCACATTTCTTAAGCACCAAACCTCCATGTTTCTTAATTGACTAAGCTATGGCCCAGTTATGCTGAATAAGCCAATAGGAGCTAAATGGCAACATGAATAAAAAAACCCTTTGATGCACATATTTCTCAATGGCTAAAAATAATTATATCGTTAGAAAAGAAGATGCTGCTTAAACAAACAGTTATAGTCTAAAAGTAGGCTATCGCTGCCTACACAAACAGTTACTGGCAAAGAAGTTGTATCTTTTAAGGAAATATTTCTTACGGGATCTCATTACAAAAGAGTATAATTAAAAATGCATTTGAAAATTGGATTTCCAAAGAAGAAAGAAAAGAAAATACATGTCTTGTCTTTACTTGGCGAAGGCGGTCATGAATATATTCAATACCCTATCTTTGTGTACAAAATAGAAACTCCTGTATTTTCTTCTGACTGCTGAGGGTCCTGTCTACAGCGCATATAAGAATTTGCTTCAGTTTAACACAGATGTATCTGGACAGTTACCAGTTCAGTGTTATCAAAACAAGGGCAACATGTGGTAGAGGCACTTTGCTTCCAGTATTGTACTTCTGGCAGAGATATTAAGTTTTTTAGTGCTTCATCAGAAAACGCCTATTTGTTGTAAAATAATGTTCTGGAGAAATATCTTTCAGCAGAAAATTTACAGAAATATAGGCACAGCTGTAAAACCAGTGGTGTCGTTCAGGCTGCCTCGGAGCAATCGACCCCACAGTTCCCCAGATCTCAGCCCCTGGCAGTACAGTGCCATCCAACGGGGGAGCCAGAAAACAGCCTGGGGACGTAAGAACTTCTAGGCTTTCTAACATATAGTTCTGTTCTGAAGCTTTCTCCACCGCCGTCGGACTTGGAGCTCACGTGCACTTCATTGTGGGTGGGTTTCTGGCTTGCCAGGAACTTTATGATGAGATTCTTTGCAATACCCCCAAGTTCTTCGTGAGTTTTTGGAAGTCAGCTTCCTAGCTGAAGTGCAGACTTCATTACAACTACAAACCCACGTTGATCTTCCAAAAAATAACGGGAATTTTTGCTTCTATCAAAGAGTTCAAAAACTTAAGGATTTGTTCCAAACTGGAATAAAATGTTTATTGTCATGTGTAGAATTGCCTGTTAGGTTTCAGTCAGTTTTAATTCTCTTATGTTGTTTTCAGAAAAGATTTTTTGTGTGTGTATCGTTGGCAGGGAGTTCAGCTATCAAAGGTAAATTTTATTCTAATTTTCAAAAAAAATCATGAGTTTCTATGAGAGCGCATCAGTGAGTGCAGATGTTATAATGACATTACCAACTGAAATCTATTTATCTATGTTCATATAGACCATGAATCTTCAAAATCTTCAAAAAATGAAGAAGCAGAAATAGAAAGCACATAATACAGCAGTGCAATCATGCTTTCTTACAAGCTCTTTGCACTGAAGGCCATTCTAACATGCAATAGTCATAGCAGATGTCAGCAGGACCCGTTATTTCACTAATCCTGCTGGAACACTATCAGATGAATCTCAGCCGCTTTTAGACATTCCTCCAAAATCTTTTATGAGATCGTACAGTGATACTTTCTTCCCAACTAACTCAATGACTGTTACCCTTCTTGGAAAATGAAAACAGAACAGAAAATACATAGATTGGTAAGGACCCATTAGCAAAAGCCAAGCAATGCAGATGGGTATGAAATAAAAATTAGAGTAAGGGATATTCTTTATGACAAGGAAAAGGTCTTCAAATGTTACTCAACACCTTGCTCACATCTTAGCGGAAGAGTATGCATGGGTATCAATTTTTATTTAACCAATACTGGTCACTTCCAAAACTTTTAAAAATCAGCATATTGGCTCTCCTTCAGAAAACATTTATTTGTTGATTCATGTGACCCACAAGCATCATTAAAAAGAATGACTTTATGAAATAAGTCAGTCAGTACAAGATGGAGACAAAGAGTTAGGCTGAATTTCTTCTAGAGACTCAAATTTACCACCCTCTCTTTCAGGGAACACAGTCTTTACCTAAATTTGAATTTGATCATGCACTGTTGAAAGACTTCTTAAGATGGTAGGTAATGCTGTAAAAATGAGCAAGTGAGCTTATACAATTAAAACGAGATTACATGAACAAATGAGATTTACCAGTAAGAGACTGATACCAAAAATCTGCCAGAAATTAAGTGCTTTGAGTCAGAGAGAGACACTACTGAGGTACTGACCAAGCTGCTGTAAGCTTTTCCAAATACAATACAAGCTCATAGACACACACACACACAGAGAAAAAAAAAAAAAAAAAAAAAAAAGAGTCAGTAATCCTCAAAACCTTGGGCATAGCCGGTGGTACCTGGAATACAAATGTCAGCCCAGCCTGTTGTAAGGCAGGTGAATGACACTAGATGACAGTAAGAGAAACTTGCCTCATGCGACCACCCAGGTTTTTGGCTATAAAGCCTGCCTAGCAGTACTAGTATCAAACAACAGGTCAAAAAAACATTTTTCTTAAGACCTCTGAGATACTCTGAAGGAATCTCTTCAGGCTGAAGCTTGTTTACTGATGGATACTTTAGTGTGAGTGTCACTGCAATTCCTAATTGACTTCAGACATAACGATGCCTTCCAGGTTTGGATGCTTTGATGATGTACCTAAAAATAAATGACCTTGGAGTTTTAAACTGATTAAAAATGAAAAGTAATTTATCAAAAATTGGCTCAGCTCTTGTCCACTCTCATTTAAAGAGTTTAGACACACCGCTTACAGAAGAAATGAATACATAAAAAGGAAATTAGAAGTGAAGGACGGTTCTGTCAATAATGTATGGGACAAGGACTGAAGGGACCTAAGTTGACTTTCCCAGCTCTCCAGTGAACCCTCCAGGCTCGGGTGAGGCGGTCAGGGAGCCCGTGAGGCTCTGCCTGCATTTCCCCATCGCCTGAAGGGCAGCGGATCCGCACGAGAGGCGGAGCTGCTGGAGGCAGGCCAGCGTCCAGAAGCGGGATAGCGGCATCCTTGCGGTGCTCCGCCAGAGGTAATGCACCCTCAGCAGGGCTCCTTCCTTTGGCACGGATCCACCGGACTGTGGCCATAACGCTCAGGGACCGAGCTGGCGAGACTGCATTGGACCGCACCATCTGGACTTTCCAGCCCAGGTCTCCGGTAGCTTCAGGGACTCTGCTTTGTGCTCCGCTGCACAAGGGAAACGTGCCCCCCGGTTTCCAGCTGTTCAGTGGTAGCACTTCTGTATCACCCTGGGATGATTTCGTGACACATTTATTAACGTCTGTAAGACTGGATGCCTGGAAGATGTCCACCATATAAGCACGGAAGGAAAAGCCTGAAGGTTCAAAGCAAGCGAGTTTGACAGCTCCTGAATTCTGCCACCGCCCTACCGGGAAGAACACAGTGACCATCCTCCGACCGGCCAGCGCAACGGGTGCTACCTTCGGGTTTCATGCTTGCGTTTGTCTTATGTCTGGCCTGAGGATAACCTCGAGCATAAAAGTCAGGACCAAGTAGAGATGAGAGTTGTAACACTGGAGTACAAAGTGATGCCTGGTGGAATTTAATTTGGGTTTCAAATTAAAGCTCGCTGGAGTGAAATGTCTGAGGAAGGCTCTCTGCAGGCAGGTTCATAAGCAGCATGTGTGCTACAGGCAGGAATCGTAATAGCAGACAACCTCCTGGAAATCTTTGTGTATGGTGTAGAAAACTGCTGGGTTTTACATTTAAAATTACCACAGGAGTTAACGCATAGAAAAGGGAAAGGTGAAAGGAATAATGCCATCGTGAATGTTTAATTAATGATAATTGCCAGAAAAGCTCTTCTTTTGCCAATAACGAATGGATGTCTATGGCAGTTATTTCTCCTTTTAAATACCTAATCTGATATTATATTTCAGCTCAAAGAACTAAATGAGAAAAGATGCTGTAATCTAATCATACCACAATCCAGGTGACATCTGTACTGGGCAGAATACTGTTGTTATTCTGCTGTCTAGTTGCTGTTGCTGAGAATGATGAAGTAGCGAAATTACATTTTCCCATTATTATTTCCAGACACTCTCTGGCAATGGTTTGTTGACTCTAATAAAGCTTCAGACAAAGCTGTCAGCAGAGGAAATGGCAGAAGGGGAGCAAGGAACAGCCTCCACAATACATGAATCTAAAGTCTCAGCGATAGGTTGTGCATTTTCTGATAAAATTTAATGTGTGTGTTTCAGAATCTATCATAAAGCCGCAGCTGAATTCTAGAGGGATAAATGTATTCTATCAAGTCACGGTGCTTAAGACTTTGACAAACGTAAACATATTATGAAGGATTAAAGAGTCAGAAGCCTTACCTGCTATAGTGTTGAGGAACATCAAGTATTCAAAGTTAGATATCTCCCGTCTCTGCCAGCGCTGAGTCATGTTGGAGGATTTATAAAGCTGTCGGGGAGTGGCCAGAGAGATTCTCCTAGGAAATACATTTAAAGAATGATTTTTTTTTTAAGAGCCTCATTAAATGTTAAGATGTAGGGCAATGTTATTAGTGTGATTAATTTCAGATTCTCTCAGAGGCTTTTTTATTTCATTTAATGAAGTCAAGAACACACTATTACCCTTATTTGAGAAATTACTAAAATTAAGAGCTGTATTTTATTTTACCAGTACTACAGCATTGTAATAATTCAGAATAACATATTTTGTGTTTTATTTTATTGTGAATCTGGTTAAAAGACTGGAAGTAAAAGAAACTGCAGACCTCCTGGTGCCTGGCTTGTCCAGCAGGAATAAAAGCATAATACCATTTCCCTGTTTCAAAAGGATACATTGAGATAAGTTCATTAAGGTGAGTGAGTGATAGATTAAAGTGCCATATATTTCCAGCACATGGGCTGAAGATATTTATTCCACAATTTGTGCACCTCCTCCATGGTCAGCTACCCATGATCCCTTCCTGTATCCCAGTAAGCTTTGAGATTTCTATTTATAGCCTGGTTTCTGAAAGAAACAAGGTTTATTCAGTTAGCTGTTCACATGTCCATCTGCCTGTCTCTCCATAACAACTTCTGAATTGCATTTCATTCAAATCAGGAAGAGGAGTAGAAGCTTCTAAGATACTCAATTTCCACACATTTTCTAAAACTTAAATGACTGGTTAAGGGAGAAAGAACCAAACTACTGTGCCAAGGAAGAGAAAAACAGAAAGCTTCAGCCCTTCTGTATTCAATTTGACAACATCACAATAACCAAATACCGTGCACCAAGTTCTAAATTACCCATAGTATATACTGGCCCTGGCTGGTAAAATATAGGGGACCAGATTCAGTCTAGACTAATGCATTAGAGAAAAAAATCTGAAAAAAACAGAAATAGCCTCACTGCTCACAACTCATTTCTAGAGGAAGTAGTCCTTGCTGAAAAGACGACTAGGAAAATCTTTGGAAGGAGAAAAAATTCATTTCCTCAGATACTGTTTTTACAGAAATTTAAATCTTATAAATGGATCAAAATAGAGAAAAATGTTTATACCTGTTAAAAAAAAAAAGGACCCCTAATGTGTAGCCTATTCATGAATTTAAAGAATATATCTAGTATTTATATAGCTTGTCAAGAGTAAATACGGACACCCAATGCTTCAGCTTTCACTTGCACACTAAACACACTAAGCGTACTATTTCTTGACTCTAAATGCCGAGTATTTTTTTAAAATGAAGCCACATACAAGGTGTCAAATTGGGCAGCGATTACAAAAATGTGGACCATCTACTTCTAAAGATATATATACATACTCCTACACATGCACTAAACCCTATTTCTGGAGAAAGGATGAATATTGGTATGAGATTGGAGTGTACAGTTATCACAATCATATGTCTAAATTGTCAATGTGTAGGTTGTCAATGTCTGCCACACTTAGGCTTACAAATTGGGCATACAAAAATGACCATGCAACTGTAGGCACACTTTTTTCTTTTTTTTTTTAATCTCCGTTTTTACCTAAAATAGTACATAAGGTCTTGCCAGCTTGGCTAGCCTTATTTTACAGTAGATTGTAGGATGCCAGTGGTAAATACTTTTTATTAGTATGTAGGAGACATTACAAAAATTTTTTAAGTCGTTTCTATTATGCTTCTTCCAAACAATTTATCTAAGGAATTATCTGAATATAATCATATTTTATATTGCATTTTATAGGACAACAATTACTTTTACAGTGGCATTCTCAAAGGCGTATTATTCCCAGTAAATTTCAACTAACACTACACACAAATTAATAAATACAGAAAATAAAATACTAAAGAGATCATTAAATTTACAAAGCAATTCTGTCACAGACTTTCTGTTCCTCCCATGACAAAACAACATTTATGCATCAGTACAGCTTAGTAGCTGCTTTTAGACTTTACCCACAGTCTCCCAGGGAGTCTCAAAAATCTATAAAATGTCAAGTGCTGGACTTCACATTTGAATGCCTGATTTGAGTGAACTCTACAGAAAATCAAAATATACTAAAAAAGCTCCTTATTTACTCCATATCTAAGGTGTTTGAAAGATTCATAGTTATTTCAGCAGAGACTGGAAAAAATTATGCACAATAAATTGGTTCCACACCTGCTTGTTTCAGTTAACACAGGAAGACCCACTGTTTTCTGTTTTGCTAAATCCACCCAACTTTGATCAAACCATTTCTCTCCTTCGATATGCCATCACCAATATGAAGATGCACAAATGAATGTGCTTCCTTTGCTTCTAGAGAACCGTGAAATAGCTACTCAAAATGGAAACTGCAGAGGACTCTCTGATGTACAAGGGGATGATCCAATTTTTCAAGTTTTATATGCTTTAAATATGTTTAGAAAACACTTCATGGCATTTTGTTGAGGGAAGGGATGTTATGTATCCCGTATGTGGAGCATGACCCACCCCCTTTCACAATCACTTTTAATTTAGTTAGCTACAATCCAATCTCATACAAAGAATCTTTAAGTATCTTGTCAAAAATGTAGCACCTATGTGACGTTTTGTGTTGTGTTGCTCCTGTTCAGAAAAAAAAAAAAAAAAAGAAAAAAAAAAGAAAAAGGCTTGGGAAAGTCACTGGCTTCTGACAAAAGACTCATCAATGTTTACTTTTAATCAAAACCCTAAAAGGGGTTTTATTCTTTGATGACATCAAATCTTGGTTTTCTTATCCCTCTCCCTTCCCAAAATCCAACCTCTGCAACCAGCTACACTGAGATCTGGAAATCCATCACCAAGCTACTGATGTGGAGTAAGTGGCAGAGCTGAGCTGACATTGAATAGAGCTACCGTACCAGCCAAAATATGTTTTCTTTCAGCAAAAACTTCATCATTTGTATTTCTTAGCTTTAATAACTGGAGCCATTGTTTTACCTAATGCATTAATAGCCCACAGAATTTCAGTGGAATGTGCTAGCACATCTTTAGTGGTGAAGTATGATATCATATCTTTTACCAATTTTTTGATCTCTGTACACTTACAAAACTGTCAGGCAGCTCACAGCTGGTTTCTAAGCTGTGATGTTACCCTCCATAAAAATTCATCTGTAAATTACACCTGAGGTGTCAGAACTCTAAAAAGTGGCCTGCTAATAGTGTTGTATAAATGTGGATATTACTCTACCTATGTAGAATCATACAGATCTGTAGAAATTGGTTAAATAAAAGGCACAGTACTGTCTGCCCAGTTGTATCATATGGCAAGGTCATAAGGAAACTCCAGTCAATGCAACATGTTTCAGGAACAGTGAAAATGCATTTATCAAAGACAGATGAATTTGATTACGAAATCAGACCGAACTCTTCAACATGTGACTAATTTTAAGGACATAATTACTTCTTTGTAACATTAAGCACAGGCTTGAATGCTTTGTCGAATCAAAGCATTAGACAGGCTGTTGGGAAAGGTAGCAAAAAGGCGAACTGGAGACTTGCTCAGAACAGCAGGTCTATAACAGTCTTGGGAACAGATACTAGTTTGCCTGCTTCTAATCCTTTGTGCCATTAGAAGATCATAAACATTGCTTTTTCCTTCTATTTCCTTCCATCTCTGTCAATCGCAGGATTTCTCCATGAAAACAAAAATGCACTTAAAGTCTATGTACTGCATTAAAAGTAATTTACTCCTTCAGAATGTTTCCATTGTGAATGCAATTCTTCATGATAATGTAATTAACTTTGGATGAAATGTTTATCAGAGTAGTATCAGAGAGGAAGTATTATTTACAAAAATAAAACTAAAGAACTCAAGCAAAACAACCAGAAAGATCTGCTTTTGTTAAAATATTTTAAAGTACAGCTTAATCTGGAAAATTGGTTATAAAAAAAAATGATATTTTACTCAGCATAGCAGGTTCTTTTGGTTACTCAGCATAATTTCTCCTTATGTTAGTTACACAAATAAGCATAATTTTTAAAATGAGCATTCCAGAGCAAACATATTCATAGGAAGGGAAACTGTACTTTAACATCAATAAAATATTAACTACAGAGCAGTTATAGAGCCAGATTTTCCTTCAGTTACTCCACTGCAGTCCTATTGAAGACAATAAGGGTATGTAGACAGACAAAAAGGAAAAACCATGATTACAGGGTCTTTATTGTGCATAAATCATACCATGATTACGCAAAAACAAGAAAGAAAAACAACTTCGCTACCATATGCCAGATTTATTCTGAAGGCTAGCAAGCTCATTTTCGATTCAAATTGAACTTTAATCAAAAAGGTATGGAAATAACTGCTTATAATAGTGAAGCTGAAACTTTTCTAAATAATTATATATCAACAAACTTTTTCAGACAATTATTCACTGAATAATGCACAAAGGATATGAATTTCAAAAGTAAAAAATGTCACTGTAGATATGAAATTCTGATTGAGAAATTTGCATTTTGTTTGTTCTAGAACATGTGGCCATTTTTATTTCAGAAAAGAATACTATTACTTTCCATTTAGAGACAGCAATTCCTTTAATTTGAGTATTTGGAAGAGCAATGCAAATATTAACAAGATGCACCTTCCAAAGAAATGCCCCAACTTCCCCTTGATCTCAGTGAAAACTTGAGAAATTTGGCAGTTTGCCTAAGAACTTCAGCACATTCAGGAGATCAAGCCTTAGGCATCATGAGGCTCTTGAGCTCATGACAGGAAATGATGTTCAGCTGGGAATGAAATAGTTCTCCAATCCTACAAACGCTTTGACACTTCAGAGTATTTCCACATTCAGCACTGGGATAAAACAAGGACAATGTGAACTTCCAGTTTGTAGGAAATGACTTAAAGAAAGAGAAAGACACATCCCAGACATTACACTGATGATTAAGTCATTGGCTTTTGGCCCAGTCAAGCCAAATGGAGATCTGAACCCAAAGCACCATATTTTGTGAATTTCCTGCTGTTCCCTCACTCCCTTCTATTTATTTATTATTCTTTCGTGTTGACCAGAAATTAATCCTGAACCTAAACATTTTTCACCAAACTTCTGCTGATAGACCCTCAAAAATAATTTTAGGTCTGAAGAGACATTTCTAAACAAAAAAAACCAAACAAACAAAAAAATGGAGGCAGGAAATTTCCCTCCACAACTCAGTGAAATACACAAGAAAATCATCTAACCCATCACTGAAATATGAATTCTTTTATAGTATAGGATCTGACAATTTCAAGCCTTATTTCTGACCATAGGCTGATTGGATATTGATGTTGATGAGATAATAAAAACTGTACTTGACCATAGTATGTGAAAATCTCTACAACTGAACCTTAGCTGGTCTTTTCAAAATATATATCCTCCTTAATTTTGGAAACAGAAGAATAATGCATTATACTAATGAATGGAAGAAATTTGGAAATTGCAAAATAACCACTCTACTGATGAGCAATGAAGTAAAACCCACACACATTCACATAAAAGACAAGTGAGAAGATATACATGTAAAAAAATAATTTTCATTCAGCAAACACAAAACCTAGTCAAGTTTAGCTCCATGTCCTGCCTAACAATCACAGCAAGGATGAACATTTGTCTACACATTTATAAAACCTGACTGAAAACAAGACTTTGAAGAGATAAGGTATAAGTGTTTTTTCTAGTCCTTCACTGGAAGGTACTTATTTCCTGTAATGATTACAAAAAAAAATAAATCTAATTTACAATACTTTTACTTCTATTCCATAGTAACAGGCAATATAGTAAGTAAAGGGTATTGTTTCTCAAACTAACCTTAAGAAAGAGAAAATCTAGAGTTTCATGACAGGAATAAAGTTGTACTATTGAC
The DNA here is from genome assembly GCF_947461875.1 of Haliaeetus albicilla. Taxonomy (NCBI): domain Eukaryota; kingdom Metazoa; phylum Chordata; class Aves; order Accipitriformes; family Accipitridae; genus Haliaeetus; species Haliaeetus albicilla. The sequence goes on from NC_091502.1 coordinate 2,019,168, forward strand.
ATGTTTTAAATATCATTTGTACAATGTAATAAACACAATATATACAAACTATTTTAATTAAATTACCTGGCTTGTGGCAAACCATAGCTGGTTCCTACTCCAACACGTGGCAAGCTGTACACAACTTTTTTCACCGTTGCTTGGTCAGGAAAATTAAACATAACAGAAGCTAAATGAAGAAGAGAAAATACAGACTAGTAAACCATCTGCAGCGGTCTGTTTCTCTACCTGCATATATTTTTAAAACGCTCTGGTTTTTATTTGGGAAGAGGAGTCACTTCCACTTTTATCCTCTTGGGGATCCAAGTTCAAACAGAAACTCCTGGCATACTTCATACCTATGTACCATGAGCTGGTTAACGTCTTGGCCCTAACTCTCCCATCTGGCAGAAGACCTGAAGTGAGGTATACTTCAGAGGACCCACAGCCTACCATTAAGCCATATAACCTCGTATCAGGCTGGGAAGCTATTCGGTAGTTGGCATGGCATTTGGTCTTCTAACTGGTGCTTTAAAACACACAGGACCAGAAAGTGTTTAATTCCGTCTCCAGCTGAAATCAGAACTTACATCAGAGCTCCTCAGGGCAAAAGACCACTGACACCCCTCACCAACCACTCAACCCGGATTCAGGGTAGCACGTACAGAAACCTGAGTGGACCCATTTATTGATCTGGTCCTTTTTACTTTAACTCAGTGTACAATTAGAAAAGGAAATATCCTTATGGATATTCCACTAAAATACCAAACATTTGAAGAATTTACCAATTGCAATGATGTGTTTTTATAAATAAATCTCACTGCTGCACAGAAAGCAGCGAGATCGATTTATGTGATTGATTTTAATATGATATGCAATGAATACATGCAAGAGTAATCATTACTGAACAGAGACATAAGCATTTTATCAAAGGAAGCACAGAGTTTAAATTCTAAGATTAATAAATAACACAAAATAACTACTAGCACATTTTTATGCAACAAAATAAACAAAGACATACTTCTGTTTGCCATAAACACTTCCAAAGCTGTGTTCTGGAGAAGATAACGTCTTGAAAAAACAGCTCGAATCTCACTGAACATCCATTTTCCATGAAGGCCTTCTGTATAGGCAAGGACCTTTAAAGAAAGTCAAGGTGACAGTTATTAGCAGGATTTTTTCATTAAAATATTGCATAAGAACATAGTAAGTTTTACCCATCAATGAAGTACAATTAAGTTAATCGTATCTAACACTTAAAAACTGTAAGTAAAAACATGAACTTAAATGTTTTTTAAAAAATGCAATGAAGTATAGCTGTTAGAAAAATATCGGTAAGTACCGTAACCTGATACTCCTACAACCTATTTCTCACGAGTCACATCAACTTATTTCCCTCAAAAAACTCCAAACTCTACAAGCAAGCACAGGCTGATGGACACAGTCGCAATTATGCTTAGCTGTATTTTCTTCCAACAGTGTGCATGACACAGTTGTCAGTTAGGTATCGGATAACAGATTTACTTCTGAGGCTACCTAGTGCAAAGTACAACCAAAAAAATAGAACCTGCTATTCACGTTCACTTCAGAGTCATAAATTGGAACTCCCGCCATTCCATTAATAAACACAGAAATTAACTAGAACAGTATGTCAACACCATAATTTTTCTAAAGTTGAGTACATCTAATACCCCAACCCATGAAAAAAAAGTCACAATTTATATTTTTGCATTTTAAAATTAATGTGGAGACATTTTAAAATAAAATAGTTAAAAATTAGCATTGGTTTTCCAATTTGTCAGTTTCTCAATTGAAGGTATTGGTCTAAGACTAGATGTTGATACCTAGATAATCTTTTTCACTCTTCTTTCAGTGTTCCGGAAGTTCAGGAAAACAGACAAAAAGACACAATTTAATTAGGTATCAGCTTTATTAACTTATCTCATCTGTGAATTATCATTCCAGCAGTATCACACATTGTAGAACAACCCTCTTCCAATCCTTTTCATCAGCTGGAAGGCTGCCCTCAGCCCTCCACCTCTGCTCAGGTGGGCTCTGCCCATAGCTGAGACCCTGACGCTTCATCCTACAAGGAGTCAGACATTTGGGATGGGACCGTCCCCTCACTCCACCCAACCGCGTATCCCGTGCTCTGCAGACTCTGCCTTCCCCGGGGCTGCAGTTACTTGAGAGAATTGCAGCCTCAGTGAAACGAAGAAACACAAGGAACACTTTCAATAAAGGGAAATGCAAAAAGAAGGCTTCAGACTGGAGAGACTGAATTTCTCTGTTGTCCATTAGGTGCACAGAAACTCTTGGTACACCAGCTTGCAGTGCTTTACTTACTCCGTTGAGGTCTTTGCTTTCTGTAATCATGACCTCCCCCACCTTCTGAATGTTAGGGAGACCACATGTTGCTGCTGTCAACGATCCTTCAGGCGTGAGGTAATGGAAATTGTATTCCTTCAGTTTTTTCAGTGATGTAGCTTCAAGTTAGTAACATGTCTTCATATAGGAAAAAGCTAATTTAAGTTTATACACATGGTGTTAAAAGAGCTCCACGGATTGTTGTTAATTTGTTCTCCCTAACTTTTTTCTCATAACCATGATGAGTCTATGGCAGAGGTAACGGTAACAACAGTGACGATACAAATGTGCTTCAGCACATGGAGGAGTGTTCAGATGTTACTTCTGTCCTTGACGGAGACTGGACAGAGGAACACACTGAGCCCCCTGTACTGTCTACAAGAAGAAATGACTGACAAAACTCAGAGCAATGCTGTGGCTGATGGCACTGTCTCCTTCACCCAGCTCTCCACGCTAACTACACACAGCCTTGAAGAAGGGAAGGGGCTTGATTTCTTTGGAGGTCCCCCAGACACACGCAAGAGACTATATGTTCCCTCCATTCAGTCACAGGCCAGCTGTGGCATTACCACCTCACATGCTAAATTCTTGCAGTGGTTAGAAATCTGCACCTTATTTTTACTTTTAATTCTGTTGACTTCAGCTTCTCGCCACTAGATCTTGTGACACCTTTGTCTGTGAGATTAGAGAGTCTTCTAGTATCAGATAACTTTTCCTTGTGTCAGTTATTACAGACTGTGAGCCAGTTACTGCTTAGCTTTCTCTTTGATGAGCTAAATAAACCAAATTTTCCTTCAGTCTTTCATTGAGATCAGATGCTAGGATACAGCTGGTATTGTGTATGTGAAATTCAGATGGTTAAGAACAATGACTGTGAAGATTTCAGCACCCTCCTTCTTTGAATGTATTCTGCTGCCGATACATAATTTTGGTAAATACACAGGTTCTTAAGATACAGAGAGGAAATAGGGAGGAAAACACTCAAGTTTAAAAAGCTCAAGATGAAAACAGTCTCCCAGAGGGAGGAGTTTGAAATGTATATAGCCGTAACCAGATCTAGAGCAGCCAGCAGATTAGCCAAAGAACTAGTACCTGGACAAAACACCGTGCTTCAGGAATTCACTTTTTTTTTTTTTTTTTTCAAAAATGTTTCCAGTTGTCCTATTGTTTTCTAAAGAAAAATGTTTAATACTGACTGTATCCTGTGTATTAACATTTTAGATGATTCACAGTAATATATTTACAATGTCTTGATACCTGCCACAGCTTAGTTATTATAGATCAACACTAAAAGCACATTGTATACCGACCATACACAGGTTGCCTCTTTCTTCCTCCTCTTCTTACTCAAGTATAAAGCAATTGTAACTTCATAGAGGTACATTCACCCCACTATGAAATGAAAGACTTAAGAGAGCACTCCAGTAAAGCAGTAGAAAGGATAGGAAATCAGAGGAAAGGAAGGAGTCTATAATTCAATTACTGTCCTCAATTACACTCTTCTTAACTGTCTATTAGTCCTACAAATATCAGATTATCATGTCAATATCAAATCATCTCAATTATTTCAGTATTTCTGTTGTATTGTTTTCCTGTCCAAGATACACTACCCATTTTTGTCATCTTCCATAACATTCCTCTAACGCTATTTTCAAGCGATGCATTAAACCTTCCGTTATTAGGTACCTACAGTTTACAGCAGAAATTACTGACATTGTTACAGGATTTTTTCTTGTTGTTGTTATAAGAGCTGAAACAAATTAATTTCATTTTTCTGAATTTGAATCCTTTAAAAGGTTTATATGTATTTTTTTATTATTATTATTATTTCCAGGATGATTTTTAGCATTTCACTTTCTCATATCACATGAATGAAGGCCTGGCTATTTTACATTTTTTACAGACTGCATGTATTGTATATTTCATTATTCATAAAAATATGGAAATTACCACTTCGTTCACCAAAAGACACCAAAATTACGTTACCTAGCTATCTGAAGCCAAAATTACTATGTGCTTCATCCAATATTTTGTTGTCGTTTATATTTAAAGTCAGTGCTCATTATTTTGATAGCTTTATGAGTTTTTGTCCTAAAAACAGTCGTGAAGACTTCTTCTAGGCATGTCTTAATGGCTGAAACTTCATGACTAAGCACAGAATTCTAGCTATATCTTAAATAAGCTGGTTTTAATAAAATAAAAACCAACCAGCCAACCAACAATGTCTATGTTTGAACTGAGGACACTTTTCATTTTTAGTATCAGCTGCAATTGTTTGCTTCAAAGCTCATTTTTCCTTGTAAAACCTTTTCGTTTACTCAGAAATATGGATATGTTTTAAAGGTAGTAATGGGTCCACTGGCCAGCTGATAAACCAAGAATAAAAATTTGCTAGGATGCATTGCAATAAGATGAAGTTGTCACCCTAACAAGGGAATGAGAAGTCTCCAAATCTCAGGATTTCGTGAAATGGAAAAACATCTACTGGTGACACTTACTTAGATTAGGTTAGTAAAGCAGCTTGGGATGTTCAGATGGAAGGCTCTACAGAAGAGAAGCAGAACCATTACTGAAGTGCTTTCCTACTTGGCTCAGATATGAAGGCTGCACTATTTTAATTTTATTTCTGATGTAATCAAGACCTCTCCTTTTTTTTTCCAATTAAGAGCCAAGACATTTTTAATCATAAACCTACTTCAGTAATTATTCAATTACTGATAATAAATCAATTGTTAATTAACAGCTGGAATTTTGAAATATTGCATTAACAGGAAGACCAGAAATACTAGTTTTCATTCTGCTAGAATTCCTGATAGGTTATGTCCACAGGAGAAACACTTTAGTATTGAGGCTTATTTTTGCTGCTTTATGCCATGTTTTGGTACCTCATAGCACCAGACACTGCATGCAAAAGGATATTCTGGCCCTTTTCTTTTGATTATTGTTTCTGGAATTGAAATAATCACAAAATCAGGTGCTATAAAGAAATCAAGGAAAGCAGCCTGTACAAGTCCTATCTGTTCTCAGTCGCTAACTTTATGGTAACAATGGTCACTTCTCCAGCATGTTGCAAAGAATTGTTGCTTATTGCTCAATATTTCCTTTTTTTTTAAAAATAGCCCTTTGGAGTGATTCATTAATGCCTATGTATGTGAATTTAATCTATTGTTTTCAATGGGAATTCATCATTTGCCTTTTGGAACCAGATTTCTGGTTCAGGGTATTTTAATTCTAACCTGATTCCTCAATGGAAGTATCAACTGATACTTGTAACATTTGTCAAGGTTTGTTTATACCTAGTGCAAAATGCATATATCTACTAATATGTAATATAACTTTGTTGTTGGGTTTTGTGATTTTTTTTTTTATTTTCAAAGCACTTATTCCCTGACTTCCTTTATTATTCTTTACCTTTTGTACTAATAATGCCAAACAACAGGAGCAGTAAGGGACGTGGTTGTCTTGTACTTACATACAGTAGAACTAGTTCATTTTTTGCTGCATTTCCACAGATACATTCCAGAGTTACTATAGATTATTTTTTCAAAATCTGAAAATGATCCTCAGAGTCATGCTTTCTGAATAAAATGGCCATTTCCTGAAATTAAAAGCTTTTTTTTTTTTTTCCCTTTATCAGTGACCAGAAGGGCTTCTGAGAATACTGTAATTTTGGTACTGAAGATAGTTTTTCATTTTATAAAGACAGTTTTATTCAGTGCTTAAGTGTAGCTACTACTATCTTTAACCTGGACACTGCTATTTTAGTTAGAACATTAAAGAAAAGAGCTCCAGCACATCCTAGGTTTAGACATCAAAATCCCATCTATCTGTTCAATGGCTCTGGTACCTGGCAACACAGGGCATTGTCTTTGCCAAGTGGTATTTATTTCCTTTTCCTCTAGAGATGCAAGAAACTTCTATGAATCTATCCTTTTTCCTTCTCCTAAGTTTACCCTCCTACTTCTTCAACTTTAATTTTTTACATTTCAAAAAGTATTCGCTCTGCATTTGAACAGATTTGTCTTGACTGAGTAAGGTCTAGGGGGAAGCTGTTGCGTCCTGGTAGCCCAACCCAAAGCAACCCTTCATCTTTTTACTTGATTCAAAGGTTTGGAGACGTATGCTTAAAAGCACTGTATTGTATATTCACAGTTTGCCCCTCCAGCAGTCCAATAACCCTAATATAATTTATTCAGGTGTCTCTATTTTCCAGTGTTTTAAGTGCTCTGAATTATGTGCCCAGTGCTGCAATTTTCACCAAACTCAGCATGTCTTCCTCAACACTGGCAATTATAGCTACAACTATTTTATTTATGCACTAACTATATGCTGTACCTTTTTTGTCTTTATTTTTTTCTTAACTAAGTTTGCAAAGTTGTGTTTCTTCCAATACAAAATAAATCCTTGTCATCCCCATATACAGGGGTACTTTAGTTCAAATAGGATTTTTGTTTGTATTTCATTCTTCATTCACCATCACCAACTTTTGGAAGACAGATTACCTGCAAGAGCCAACTAATAAGTCTATCTCATGTCTCCCAACCTTGAACAAAAGACAGGAAGAAGAAATCTCGGTTCATTTCAGTTACACTGCAGTCCCTACACCTATGTTATCAAAATGAACAAAAGTAAAACAGCCTTGGTGTTCCAGGTTTCCAGGTCAGGCGCTTGCATATAGTTTCTCATGACAGACTTTTCTGTGAATGCAGTTGCCAAGGAGAGAAGAGAAACTCTCTGAAGCTCCCTTGTCCATCCTTGTCACATGAATATTTAATGTTCCCTAAGGTTGAGAAAGTGTTTTTTTTTACAATGAAATTCTGTTGTAAACTTAAAAAAAAAAATATATATTTTTGTTAGTCTGACACTACCCTCCTGAAAAATAACCAAGCACTGTTGTGATGGGCTTGAACTATCCAAAAGGTTCTGCTTGCGTCTTTTGCCTCCCTACAGTCTGGTGAAAAATGTATCTCCTGCTTTCTGTATAAAGTGAGCGAAGAGGTCCATAATCAAAAAGCTAAAACCTAAATTTGTGGTCACCTCATCTTTTCTGTATATGAATAGGCAGGAAAGGAAAAAAAAAAAAGGTGCCAAGGAAGGGAAGAAAAAAGCAAGTATGGTGGGAAAAACTACTACCCTTTATAGTTATATTTGAAATAGCAAGCAATAGTATGCTTCAGTCACAAAGCAGCAGTTGATTTCATATTAACCATTTCCTAACAGCCTGGTAACCACAAAATTCATGGAACTTATCTGGTACCTTCCCCACGTCAATGTCTTACAGGATGCTTCCAAGTGTGCAACCTCAGCACTTAAAAGAAGACGCCTGCCAATAAAACACAGGAGTACTTCACAAAACCAAACCACAGTGAATGGATATTTCATCAGCGAGCTGTCCAGAGCCAGCTACAGCAGTGGGCTTATGCGCCTGCCCCAGGTACACAACAGGTATTCATAAAACAGTTCAGCATCATTGTACGCTTTTAGAGGTTAGAAACACCTGAAAACAATTACTGAAAATCATTCTCTCCTCTCAGGGATTCGGATTTCCCTTTTTCAAGTGTTTGCTAGCATTGCCATTTGCTTCAAGAAAAATGTGAAATTCTGAATGTAGATCTTCATAGGTCAAAAAAATGGCCCCTGTGCACATACAGCAAACTTTCTTCTCCAGAACCATCTAACAACATGGAGCTCACTACAAGTACGTGGCAGACTGCACGATTGCTTCTTGTATTCTAAATACAGACTGAAATGACAGACATTAATGGAATGGAACCAGACTCTTAGAGTTTATGAAATACCATCTTGAGTAAGCATTATATAATTTCAAAATGTTTGATGAAGCACTGAGTATGATCAACTTTCAGATTTAGCAGGGAAAATATGCATACACTGTAACAAGGGATATATCCTGCCAAGATATGTAAATGTATAAAGAAAACATATTTATTAAAAATCTCAAAATCAGGTAAGTTCAAATAATGAAACACCTTATATTTTGCTTTTCTGAAATGAGAAACTGAGAATGTAAATAGACAGGAAGGACAATTCAAATTCACTTAATATCCTAGTGTTTCATTGGCTTATTACTCTTTTCTTTTTTCATATACATTTAAGACACTTTAAGAACATTCTCTCTGCCTCACTACCCATAGTCACATAAGAGTAAACGCTTCTAAAAATCTCAGCAAAATACCATGTTATCATTTTTGCTTTGCACACTTTGGTCCAGTAAAACGTTCTCAATTTCTCTTTACATTAAGGTCTCCTTTCCCCTTCCTTATAACATTCTTCTGTGTAAAATGTTTCTTTATTTGTAAGCCTTAAAAGCTTTCCTCCAAGTAGCTCTTGTGATACTATGTGTGTACTTGTGATACAGCTCTGCAGGATGAGCTGAGTATTATGTGCCATTATAATTTCTCCATTCACATCAGTTTTAAAAATCTTTTTTAGAACTTTTTTTTTTTAAATAAATATTGGCACTCCTGCTTCATTTTTCTCCTCCTCTTCAGGGATCTAAAAAATGCAGATATTATTTTTGTGGTTTTGGGCTTTACTTCCTTGCCAAATTTTCTCAGCTTATACTTCTACTTGCAATGTTTTTTTAAGCTTTCAAGAGGCCCCTTTTTTTGAAACAGAACATGAGGTTCTGTTCACCCCAGCCTTTTCTAAATTTGATTTCTCTGGTCAGCATACCGCTTCAGTATCCATTAAAACAATGCCCACTCAGCTGACAGTAACTGACGCTCTTATTCCCACATTCATTTTCAGTCATCTGAAAAATTATTTGAAGTTGGCCCATTTTCAGGCCATTTTCTTCTTTTCATTGGTAAAATAGTTTTGCATGTTAGGATTTTGTGTTTGAGGAAAGTAATGGAAAGGATACAGGGATTTCTTGAGAAGCAGCTGCAGTAAGGTTATTAGAGTAAAAAAACCCTGCTCCTCGATAAGGAAACACTGTTGCTAAATGTTAACATCCGGATCAAAATAATCTAAAGAGAATATTGTAGGTATTCTAACTGCATTATTTCTAATTCTGCTTTTGTGAAACACCAATGCATAGTTTTAAATACAAGGACAAGTGCTACTGACATGGGAAAACATTATCTTCGCAAAAACAGAATTCTGAATAATAATGATTTTTATCATTCATTTTATGGGCATTACACATCTGTGTGCCTTTGCACGGTTTCCTTTCTATGCAACATGCAAACAGCTTGTCGGTTTAGGTAACTCCTGAAATGCTGGCAATGGACTGAAATTCTTGGGAAGAATAGCATCAGAAAGAGGTGGCAGATTTAGACGTTACCACCTTAGAAAAGGTAAGCAGAGGCCTTGTTTAGGCTCTACTTCCAAACTAAATTGCAACAATTACTGTCTTAAGCAGAAGTTTCAGCTGATTTAAGGATTCTGAAAGTGGGAATAAAGCTGATGGTGCTGGCTGGGGTGACTGTGCCTGTGGAGAAGCAAAAGACAAATACGCTCCAGTGCCATGGAAAGCCATATTAGACCACAGCCCAACTCAAAACACAGAGGTTGAGGAAACAAATATTGGGGCAAAATCCGAAGTAGAGAAGCTCAATTAGTTCTAGTTAGCAACAGGATTGAAGTAGACTGTGCCTGTTACCACACAAGGTTTAAGATGATTTTGTGTTGACTTTGGCAATAACAGGATGTCAGACTCGAATCTAGTGAGAAATTTTAACAGAACTGCCGTTTCCATTCTCAATCTACATCTCGTGGTTAGAGATTAATCCAAACAGGCGAGTGGTGATCTCAGTACTTACACTCAAACTGCTCTGAGCAATTCTGCCCCAGCACCACATTCAGTGAAATGCAATCAATTTTTTTCAATTAGAACCATGCAAATTACATTTTGAGTGGACAAGCCAAAATAAAAAAAAAAAAAAAAAAAAGACTTAAAATTGATATGATCTGAGCAAAAACACAGAAGTTTTTTTCAGCATTAAAAATGAAGAGCTTGTTTTTCTGTCAACTGGTTCATTCTGGATCTCCTTAGCAAAAGTAAAGCAATGGAAAGAAAGGACTTGCAATACTCACAGATCCAGGGAGAAGACAGTGTTGATAAATGCTTATAACTTGAAACCAAAGCTGAACATTTATTCATTAAATAGTTACTTGACAGAAAAATGCAGTTTTATTAAACTTGAAATATTGGTGGGTTTGACAGAATTTGTGAGAGCTTTACCTACGAAAAGTCGCAGGACTAGATTCAGACACCAGCACGAAAACAAACGAGTTCTCTGTTGCCCCAAGCGCGAAGTTGGGACAGGCGCTTGCACTCGGTTCCCTTCCATCTCAAAGGTATGTCTACCCAAATGACACCCTTCCCCAAGAGCGCCGTCCGCTCCAGCTCCCCGCGCCCAGGGCTGGATGAGTGCTCCTCGCTGCCCGGGACGGAGCGGGCACCAGGGAGCCGCAGCCGCTGCCTCGACTGTGCGCTGCCCCAAGGAAAGGCAGGGGCAAGCGGGTCCTGGCAAGCTCCCGCACATGTATGACTGATTAAGCAATAGAAAAAGAAGCTCCCCGACTCCTGCTGTGTTTCTGCAGGGACTGCAAAGCAAGTGTGGCTCGCTGGTCATAATGTGCCAACATACAAGGCAACCTGCTCCCTTCAAACATAAGGAATAAGAGAAATAAGAGTCCCCGGGTTCTGAAAAACGTGTCTTTGGGTGCTTACTTCCTCCTCATGTGTATTAGTTTTTCCCTTGCGCTAAGGATAAGTGATTCAATCAAGTTTTAGGACTCAGCAAAAGCAAAAAAATGTAGGAATAGTTTGAAGATTAAATAACGTATGGTATCCACAAGTTATGTGATATGTTCTCTCCCAAGAATAAAGCCACCATAAAATCCTCAGGGTCTTTTTTTTTTTTTTTCCCAGAACTTGCATGCCAATATATTTATTCAAAAGTGCAATGCAATAAAAAAATGTCTAAAGACTCAGACATACCATGATGCAAATCCTTAACATTATAATAACTGAAGGCACTATAACCGGTCTTAAGAAAAGTGCAGCTATTGAGTTGTGTTAAACATTACCCATTTCCTACCAAATGACAGGTAGAAAGATAGGTTTATGTCCCTCTTTTTATAGATGTGAACTCAATGTCATACAGATGATATGTGCAAGTGTCTTGGATTTTAACAGTTACACAGTTGATTTATTCAGTGCAGAACACATATGATCTAAGATCTATAAAAGTAATTAGAAGACAACATTTTTTCTACTATGGAGCTTAATTTTTTAACGTTTCTGTTCCTAGTATCTGTTCCTATACAAGACTGATCATAAACCAGTAATACTTTGTTGTTAACTTCACACACAAAAGCTGTTTCATTAATCCTGACATTTGGGAATATAACTGGAGTAATTTCTACCGCTGACATTTTAGCAATAAATTTAACATTTATTTTTATAAGCAAAAAGAAATACATGGATTTATACAGTGATAGATACTATACATCTACAACATCCTCACCATCCCCAAACTTTCTGTATTACAGTTTGTAACAGACAAGCATAATCCTCAAGAAATTCAAAATTTTACAGCTGCCACATGCTCAGCTGTGCCTGGAAGTGTTGGGTGTGGAGCACCAGTGACTCCTGGAAGTCAGTTTGCTTGGTGTTGGAATTTAGAGCAGAATCAGGGCTACTCTATGTTATGTCAACTTCTAACGTCCCCAAAGAACAATTACACTGCCTGTGAATTATGGTGAACGTACATCAAAATATCTTCATCTTCCTAATATATTGCCATACCAACTGATTCTTTATCAACCCACTTAAGATGAGCTTAAGATGAGTTTCTTTTGCATTGCTGGAGAAGACAAGGCATTATAGCACTGGGAAAAACCTAATCCACAGCTCCAGTAGCAAACAAAATTCTACTATACTTTTTATTATTATATATGGAACATTATCTCATATTACTAAGTCTGTGCAAGGAAAGAATAGCAATGTTTCTTCTGAGAATTTTAACTTGGAGTGCTTGCAAACTGCCTGCTGTAACTGAATAATCATTTAATTAGTTTGCATTTCATTACACTTATTTTGCTTTAATATTACAGAAAAAGCAGCTATACATTCTATACTTGCTTTAATGAACATTTTCTTTATCAGATGCAGTAATAAAGCACTGAAAAATAAATCTGCACAAAATATAAAAACTGCAGAAATTAACATGTATCAAATGTAAACTGCATATAGGAACTCCATAAATGAGTTTTAGATTTATTTCAATAACTGGAGCCACATTTACACAATATTTTTACTATGTGCATTCTGTACATTCTATGCGTACTTACACATAGTTAACTATCAGCTTGTTTAATTTCAAAAATATAAAGGTCAAAATGATAGATAAGTACAATTTTTTGGGGAGTGTGATCCTGTACAAAAAACCCTCATGAAAACTAGGAGGTACATTAAGAGTCTACTCAGCTGGCTACCACAAATGGATTCCGGGGCACACGTATAGTCTTCTGATGTCTGCAATAGCTGGGGGAAGAAGTGCTATAGCAGATTTAGTATAGAGTTCCCTCCTCTTTGGATTTCTAGCCAAACGGAATGTAAACCTGCATGTCATAAATTTGGGCATACTAACAGGCTTTCCTCTGGTGAACTCTAGGTTCCCAGTATGAAATTACTGCAACACCTGTCAGCATGTAGAGGTGCTTTGTGTGAATGTGCTTCTGCTTTTACCCACTACAAGCTGCTCCACCACAGAGGGTATTTAGATTTTATGGACTTCTGGGTACTATGAGACTATGAAAAAGTGTGCCAATCCCAGTCAAAGACAGTTCCCTCATATAGCCTCAATTAATCTATCCTTAACATTTGTTTAATTAAAAAAAAATTATTGATAAAGTGGAATTTACCTCAAGCTTTACAAAGAGATTTTATATTTCCACTTTTTCTTAATAGATTACAACAGCCAACTATTCAAATTCTCCTATTAATCTAGATCCTTACCTTTCTTTTATGTAGGTAGCAGGCTAATTGCTTTAGTAGACAATAAACCCTATTAACTTGTATAGACAGATTACTGCCTGTACTGTGAATGGTTCCATTTCTACTGCCATTAAGTCTGGATTTGATGCATATCACATTCTTTCTAAAGAATACAAGCATCCTATGTAATAGTCTGTCTCTGATAGACTCAGTTTTGTAAGATGCATCTTTTCTTTGCAGCTGAGTATCCCAACTCCTACTGTTCGGAGTAGAAGCTGAGAGTACTGAGCATCCAGAAAGACAGCTCAGCACCCTGCAAATTTGCTTTTCTTTCATTGAAAGACAAGAAAGCTATAAAGAGAAAAAAAAAAAAAAAAAAAAAGAGGGAAAATTAAAAGCCAGGAAAATTAATCGTGTTAAAATGTGTCTTAGCTCTCTAACATGCAATGCTGTCCAATGTATATTGAAATATTGGAAAATATACAGTGATCCTCAGTTTTGCTTTATTATTATGATGTTCTTTCATTTTAGAAGTTTTTGTATGTGTACACATTTGTGAGAGACAAAGAAAATGGTACAGAAGGATCATATAGTAATTAAACTATATGATGCAATCAAGAGATTTTAATTCAACAGTTCAAAAGTTTACAGTCACCTTCTAATCTCCTCACAGTGCAAAACCAGAGATAAGTCCGCTAATTGTTATATGACTATTTTTGGCTATTATCCACAAACAAACAACAACAAAAAAACCCCAGCCAGTGGACGCATAGCTACAGAAAGAACCTAGTTTTGTTACTAAGAGAGTCTACAATGAGATATTTGCTCTTCTTCATTTACATTAAAGGGAATTAATGATGAAACCAAGCTAAAATAAGTCCCCACTCAACTTTTTACCACAAGGATGAGTTACTTATAGAGCAGTCTTAGAGAGAAAATCCAACGCATGCCATTTGACTGTTGCAAACTAATCCTCGCTCTGCTTCTATTTCTTTCTATGAACTGCAATGCAAGGTCCAATAGACAGCCTCCGATGCATCTCAGGTCCAGTACATGCTTTTCAAACTTAATCAAGGGAATATAGAAATGTATATAAAAAGATGAAAGTGTCTTTCCCTTTATACGTATTGAAAAAAAAAAAAAAAAAAAAGGCAGCAAAACGCTGGGGGAAAAAAAAAAGTGAGATGTTTCATAGGGGAAGGTTAAGTCTGATGCTAATGCTTATTTAAAATGGTGACAGTCTGGAGTAGTGAAGCCTTGCTGGGCTGCTTTAATTTCTCCCTGGAATAGCTCTCTCCCAACCTTCGGCAGCACATCAAAGTCTCTGGAGCTCAATTAAAATTGGATTATATTGAAATGCTCTATCTATGGAACTGTGTGCTCCCTAACACTTTTCTTTCAGTAATACTCCAGATGACAGTTGCCCATCCCAATTTAAACAGTTGTCATAGAGACCATGAACTAAAGCAGCAGTAACTAACAATACAAAGGAAAGGTAAGTGGTAGGATTTCTGTGAATGAAGGGCTTGGTTTCCAGCCGCAGTGCTCATGCCGCAAGCAGCTAAATGCAGAAAAACTAAAAGGCTGTAATGCTCGCCACACTCCTAAGCAGAAGGGCAAAGTTAAGTGAAATAGTAAACATTTTCCTTTTATTCCCAGTAGCTAGAGCAGTGTTTTACACACCAGCATGTTGCAGCTACCTAAAAAGTCCAGAATCAAGTGACACTCCCTAAGAAAAACAGCAGGTAACCCTGGAGTCAAACTACAGTCACCAGTCCGGGGTGCTATGTAATTGCAATAGAAAAAAATAAGGTATTAAGTGTTTTTTTTCTTTCCAAAAATATTTTATAGGAGATTCCTTAATTATAGATGATGTACAAATCCTTTGTCTTTATGATAAAAACCTAAAGTGAAGATCCGATACAAATCTGTAAGAAACTCAGAGTCTGAACGCATTTAGTTAACATTGTGATGTGCAACGTGCCTAATGCTTTCAAATCGTTTTATTACTAGCTTTAACAGTTTTGTAATCTATAACCACGTAGATTTTTGATGTACCACACCAAAGCCTGACGATACCACCAGAAAACTCTGGCAGCTTCCAAAAAACCCTGAATAACATAAACAGCTTACGTTTCTGGCAGCATCAGACAGCAATGTATTTAACAGTGTGGATTGCTGGTAATGATACTATTTTCTCATGTAGATGGCATGTTTCTGGCACTATAAAACTCTTAACCTTTCTTGTAATTGGCTTATTGAGAGTCCCAAGGTTGTTTTTTGTGCCATTGGGCTGATCACCATGGAAATGAACACTTATTGCTGTTTCACTGGAGCGCTCTATTTTTCTTCCAAGCCCTCCGCACGCGTCCTCCCCGCTCTCCCGGGAAGGCCGTGTTAGGATTTTGAAGCAGCAACAAGGCAGAGTGCAAAGAGCGCAGGCCAAAGGGGAAGAAAACAAAAATGTGTCAGAAAATCTAAAAACTGCGCAGATCAGAATTTGTCAAAACAAGGCCTTGGTTTAAACCAACAAGAAAGGCCCCTACAGCTCGGGCCTTGACAAAGCGTGGCCTTTTATTTATTTATTTATTTTATTTTTTTTATTTTTTTTTATTTTTAGCCCAGCTGTAGAAAACACCATCTAATGAACCTGTCTGGGGCTGCTGTCCCCATCCTGTCAGGCATGTCAGGAGATGACAAGCACTGGGGACAGGCCGCCGCCAGTCACAGACAGGCCTGCCAGCTGGAGAGTTCAGCCCCAATCTAATCACACCACCAGAAAATAACTTTCACGCTTGCAGCCTGACAGGATGGGCTCAAGGAAAATAAAAATAAAAAAAATAAATTAAAAAAAAAAAAAGGATCAAAACAATGCTTTTTGTTTCAATTACATACCTTTTTTTTTTGGGGGGGGGGGGAGGAAAACATTTTTAAAAGCTACTAGCACTTTATGCTGGTTTCCATTAGTGGACCTGTTTGTCTTTCGTTTCACAAAAAGACAACCAATAAAAACATTAATGCCAGCAGTTACAGAAGAAGTGAAAATGAGACAGTATTTGCAGTCCCTGGATATGCTTTTGTGGCATTTACCGCTATGTATACACACTCTTTTCCAACTTATATATAGATATAAAAATATCTGCAACCATTGGCGGAGCTACACTTAGAAAAATGTATGACTAATGGTATGTGGTTTTATTATTTCAAAGAAACTAGGTTCGTAGAATATTGTATCTCTTCATAGCCATCACTCTAGGGTTTGTATTATCATTTGGGCAAAACCTGCCAAAGTACTAATGGTGGGGCTGGTTGTGCTTCTGAAATGGAAATGAATATTCATACCTAAGAATAACAATAAAAAAAAAAAAAGCATTGGAGCCCATGGCCTCAACATAGGTGGTTCTTTCCTATTTACACACAGATTATGAATAAACAAAAAGGAAAATCTTGAAATCTTCAAAGGGCTATTGTGAAAAGGCGGTAGTATAGTGGTAGGCATCCTGTCTTTCTCATTCAAAAATTGCTAACACAGATCTCCACTCCAGAAATTTAATAATCAAAAATTGCTAATGTAGATCTCCACTCCAGAAATCTAATAACCAGTAAATCCACAGAAATAGAGGCTGAAAATTATTATTTAAAAAAAACCCAAAAAGTAGTTCCCCCAACAAGCATTAAAACAAATTAGTAGATCTAGATGCAAACAAAATTACTTAAAAATACACATTCAGCTAAAATGAAAGTGCAAAGTGTCAACTAACTGTATCCTATGTACTCCTAAATGTAAATCAAAACATATTTATCTTCTAGTGTATGTATCTTATTATGTACATCTTAGTAAGCAATTTGCATTATTTGGAAGGTAACTGGGATGGAAAATGACTGGTTCATGTAGTATTTAGTAATTATTTTAGGAAGAAATTATGAATGGCTGTAGCTCCATCTAATCCCTAGAAAATAATAAAAAAATGAAGATTTGTTATTGCATCCTGCCATTCATTCACTCTCTGCTGACATTATAGATGTCAGAAAGTCTGTTTAAAAGCTTGCTATCTCTATTCATCTTTGTTTCTGGCATGAAATACAGACTATAATAATCTTGTCAAGCCCACATTTAGACACTAATTCATGACCCTCTGCTACAATTTAGAGAAAATTCATACATAACTCTCTTAAAACAAACTATGACCCCAGATGGAAGGGTAGTATCTAGCTTCAGCTGCCAAATATACGCTGACTAAAGCTACGGCCACCCTGATGTTTCTGTATGGATGAGATGGTCCAAACCATTAAGATGTATTAATTATTATTTTTTTAACCTGAAGACCAATCAGATTCTTTTTTTTTTATTTTTTCCCATTTTGAGGTATTTGGTATTCAATTAGGCATCATCTTACTTTCCTGGGAAGAGAGAAGGAATCACTTCTTTCAAAATTTAAAGACTACGGCTAGAGCTGTGAAAAAGAAAAGAGAAGTTGAGACATTTGCAGCCCCCAATGCCAAGGCCAGCGAGAAGTGGTGACCCTCGACCTTCCAGCAAAGCCTAAAACTGCTCACCAGGGACCCAGCCTGCAAAACTCACACAGGAGGGTACATAGCGGAGCTGACCATTACTCGAAACCTGTCTCTAGACTTGAGAGGACAAACTCAAAACAGAAGTGGGTTACTGCATACATAGAAATGGAAACATCTTCTGTGAGCAGTCTAGATACAAATGCACTTCTGCAAGGAACCTAGACACAGATGTAAATATACTTTAACCTACAATCCCCTAACCATCTTTGAAGTCTGAAAAATGGGACAGTAGACCCAAGTGCTGTCACAAAACCTGTTAGTATTTTGATACATAATCTACCTAGATTGCAAAAATCCTTTAGAGAGCAGGAAATAAGAAACCTGTTCAGGTTTTGGAGTTTTGTTTGGTTTGGTTGGGGTTTTTTTAAGGAATTTTATTTTGATTAATTTGATAAAAAGAATGGAGAAAAAGATGCTTATGATTACGGAAAAAAAGGTATGCCATGCTGGTCATGACGACAGTAAACTAGCTGCCCAGCTCTGCCTGTTGGAGGCATAGATTGACATGATGAAGGGCAATGATACTGATAGATTTCCTATCTCCTGTATTTGGTATTTTTGTATGACTAGTTACAGATTGATGCAATGTCTTCTCTTTGTTCACATACACAGGGATTACTACCCATTGACCAAAGAAATGCAGTCAACTCCTGTTGATTTCAGATGGGGAAATAACATCTAATATCACACACCAGTTGGGTCATGAAGTGGTACAGAATAGCGCACCCATCTGAAATGCCAGAAATGTAATTATTAAGACAGAATGTAATTATTAAAATTGTAATTTTCTCTGAACATCAGCATTACTGCCTTTGTTAATAATTAAAGGTACTGAATAAATTTAAAAGCTTCCAACTGAAAAAGAAGCTGTTCTGTTTGAAAACAATGGTAATAATGAATAAAAAAAAAAAACAAACCCCACTCATTTGAAACAGCATTTCTACAGATTTTTTTTCCCCTCATCGACAGTACCTTTCTCAAAACCACCATGTACTATTTTATCATTAGCTTATACACCGCTGCTTTATGGTGGTATTATTTAATTTATTTCATTCATGTTGAAGCAGAGAGCTCTGGCCTCTTGACCCCAATTTTCACTTAAAGAAACAAATTTCTTTTTTGCAAACTAACTCAATTTTTCTCCTGTCAACCTTTAGCCTCACTTTAAAATATTAACCTTTTTCCTATCGTGATAAGCATCCAACTTTCTTCTATCCAAATTTAATGTTAACCACTGTATCTTATGATAACATTATATTCACTTTTAGCTACCTCTGTCAAGCACACAGAAGTAATTTTAACCTATACATCCTCTTGGAATGTAGTAGCACTTGAACATTTTCATACATGCCAAAACCACACAATCCCCTTTAAAAAGCATTATTTTTTTGAGTATTTGCATTTTTTCCATTTCGTACTCTAAAATGCTAGGATGTGTTTCTCCTTTGAAAGCACAACAGGAAACTGAGACAAGGCTGAAGACAAACTTCCAAAACAGAGAGCAATGCAAAATTACCACAATCGCTTGCCTGCCTTTTCTGCCAGAAATCATTAGGCAAAATGAAGATATAGCAGAATTAGGGAGAGGACGCCTGAACTGGAGGGAATTTTTTCCTACATTTATTTTGATGCTATCCCACCAAATTAATTGAATGAGGTGTATCAGTGTTGCTGACAGAAGAATCCATTTTATATAAATTACGATAAATAATTTAAAACTTTAACACCACAGAAAATAAATAAGAGAAATTTTTACATCATCTCTCTAGAAGCAGCATCTAAATAAGATACATTAGCTATTATAAATATTAATGCTGATTTTGGACTTGTTTGCAAAAATGTTGAGTGTTCTAAGCAGCTGTTACCTTTGGAAGTTTGAAGGAGAAACTGGAAGTACTTCAGAGAATCCAAATTTATTTTTACATGCAGGAGCCCACCAGCAGGAACCTCTAGAGTGGCCTTACTTGCTTTTCTCATGGAAGAGTGTTTCACCCATGTCTAAGGAACTGCTGAGAAGAAACACCTATTTCCTTCAGGAGGATGACAAGATACATACATTTCTCCTTCCTGGTATCAACCACTTATCCTTAAGAGTCCATGGTATTATCATTCATTTAAAAGATTGCAAAACATAAACAAAATGAGGCCATAATAATTTGTGAAATACCTCAGTGAATGAAAACCGTGACACCCCCCCCCCCCCCCTTTGGCCATTTCAATCTTCCAATGCAACTGTACAATACTGACATGAGTCTCCCGCACCATTACGTTGTAGCATATTTACCATGGAGAATGAGGTACTGAAGCTGTATTTTAAGAAAAAAAAAAAAAAAAATCTAGTGAGAGCATTATTCTTGGAAGAGCTTTTTAAAAATCAGTTGGCTGCTGTTGGAACAGCTTTCTCTACCAGCAGGAAAACTTTGGGTATTTTTAATATTTATGAAAAAACATAAATTTTTTACAATGGAAAATGTCAACTAGTTCTATAAAAACCCAAACACTTAAAATACTTTTTGTCATTTTATAGTGGAATGAATCAACAACTACGACTTTTCAAACTTATTATTAAAAACTTAGAATATGGGAAGATTCAGTCCGGTCCTGCTGGGATCTTTATTTATGACACTGAGCAAAATACTCCTAAAAAGATTCCAATTTTTTCTAAGCTTACACCAAATAACACCAGGAAGTAACATTTTCCTACCTCAGTACAGACAAACTAAACAGATCCCAACCGAAGAGCCAAACCAGCCAAGGCCTATTCTACATGAAAACATCACTTCACGTAAAGATGAAAATCCACTTAGGGGTAATTGCTGTCCCAGATGTGTCGGGCTCTGACAATAATGAGTTCGTTTGTCCACTAGAGGGCAAGGAGGTGGAAAATTAAAATATTGAACTGAAGCATCACATATTTCAACAAATATCTCAAGTAAAATTCCTGATAGTATAAACAATAACATAATAGGAACACAAAGGTAACTGGAACTTGTATTCATTAACTATCTGAGTTTTCCTCCGTGATAAATGACCCCATTTGGATGAGGATGGCAGCATTTCTACGCTTCTGGAACCCACTAATGTCTAAGGATTTTCACGGACATTAAACTGCAAAAGGTTTGATCAGAATTGCAGAGCTGCTTGATTTTAGAAGGACTGGGCCTTATCCAAAACCCACTGAAATAATTCCAGGTCTTTCCACTGATTTCAGTAGCTTTGGATTGAAAAGAACTCTGATCGGAGAAACATCATTAAAAAGCAGGGGGAGCCGCACTAAGCACAACGAAAGGGAGCGAGAGAAAGAACATGAACACATCACTCTATTCAAATGATTGGGTGACAAAAGAAAGAGAGGAGGCGTTGTACAGACAAAACACAACCAGAATATCCTGACCTTTTACAGTATCGCTGCATTCTGTAAATACCCCCTGAAAGGCGGCGATGCCGTACAACGAAGGCATCACTATGTCTTGTCAGGACGTCCCTCTGGTTCCCTGGGCAAGAATTACTCTTCAGTTTAGTATGAACACAGCAGTTCAGATACTTGTCCAAAACTTTCTATAAAGCCAGTTTTGCAGAGTCGGCGTGTCCCACCCTGCTTAGTTCAGGCCATGTATGAACAGTTTGGGTGTAAAGGAATGAGATTTCTTTTATAACAATGACTCAAGGAAACTCATCTGAGAATCTCATTGTCAAGCTGGATTCTTTCCTGGTTGCACGTAATCACCAGTAACTGCAAGCCACCTGAGGCGTATGCCACATGTTGGCATTGTAAAATTGAGGTGTACAGAATTTTCAGTAGAGTGGTAGGTCAACCAGTAGAGAAAAAAAAAAATGCAAACTTGCTTTTGTTTGCATTTAACCTGCAAAGCTAAATACATTTCTTGGTGGCTCAGGTTAAAGACAAAGTCATGAAAAATCCCACTGTGCTCTTTTGAGCTTTCCTAGTCACAGAAAAATAAAATCTCTGGAGGCAAAATGCGTTCCTCTCTACCTCCTTCCCCTTTCTAATGCACAGGCTCAATAAAGTCAAACAAACATTACTCTGAGCAGTCGATGGGACAAGGTGAACACAATTAGATTCCCGCTTTCTCCATGATTCTTGGTCAGTTCTGCAGGGGTTTATTGCAAGATACTACACTGCTGAATACTGGAACAGAATAGGTCAACCTAGGGGAAAAGTAGGGCTGATGGACCAACTGACTTGTGTCCCTCAGGACAAGAGGGGTGAGTGTTAGGACCAGAATCTTCCCGTCCTCTCAGAGCCAAAAATTTACCACGTGTTCTGGGAGAAGATTTTGCTGATGTTAAGCAGTCTAACCACTAGCATTGTGGTCAAATCACTGCAATAGGTCAATACAATGCTTTATTTAAATTTAAAATATACAAGACTGACATGAATCTCTCCAGCCAGATATCTTGTGCAGTCTGAATGTGCGTTAGCAACAACTGCTTTGAACATACCCAGCAACATTCACAAGGGTTATCTGATCACTACCATTACCTATTGATAATTATTTATTGATAATGGCAGTGATTTTAGACTTGTAAACATAACGACTGTAGTATATACTATGAACAAGTAAAATCCACAAAAAGGAACATGATCTGAACTCTCAAGCACAGAAATGCATTCTGTCTGTAGAATGACCCAGTTTCTAAGTTACATTGTTCAAGCAGGTTATTGTGATAGATATTGTGATAGATCTAAGCACGAGATCCTGTCGATTACTAATAAAACCATTGTAATGAACCTGAACAGAATCCTCTGGTCCTGTGAGGCTCCTCACAGCATCATTTGATTCCTGGGCAGCACAGCATTCGCTCTACTGAAACAACTTTCCCATACTCTTGTGCTAATATATCAAAGCATAATGCTGAACAAAATTGCTATCTACTCTTCTCACACAGATATTTATCAATGATCGATAAACCCACTGCAGTAAAGTGCAGCCCTCTCCCAACCTAACCCAGCTCCCGACCCCCTTCTGTCCTCCGCTACTGGTCTCGGTGTATCTTGCTATTACGCATGAGGTAGCAGAAGAAAATCCTTCTCCCCCAGTGTCTCAGTTTCAGACTCTGCCCGTGAGTGAGCCTGGGCTGTTGACCTCAGCTATCCTTGCTGAAATCCTGTATATGCCCTTTACCGTAGATGAGCAGTTCAGTTTAAGAAATACACAACTTTATGAAATCAAACCCCATTTTCACTACTAGAAACAACAATCAATCGATACATATTCTCCACTATTTATTTTTTTCTTATCAACTGCAGGTTTTCCTCTGTCTCCCTTACAGTACTAAAGTTCCTAAAAAAAACCCCCTTTTTTTTTTTTCCCCTAGAGAGAGCAGCTGAGAAATTTATTTCCTTCCCTTTCTTTTGGTGTCAAAATTTTTGGAATAATTTTTAGCAGTTAAGAAAAAAAAAAACCAAGCCAATTATGTTTACTTCATCAAAACCACTTCTTATCTGAAATAAACATAGAAAAGAAAATCAAGGAAGCTGAGTACTTTTTTAGATCTATGAAGGCTTAAACCCCAGAATCCATTCTCTGAATACAAATAGTTATATGCTCTTAATTATCCAGGTCCCTGACATTCCTTTTGCAATTAAAATGTACATAGAGAAAATGTCATTATCGGGGGAAAACATTCTATATCTATACAATATTTAAATACTTTTAAAAAATTGTATTATCCACCAAGATTTTTAAAAGCAAATAGAATATTTTTAAAACTACGTTCTGCAGTAAAATCAGTTGCTACTTGGAGAATGCACAGAAAATGAGGATGGTAATTGAAATTATTCACCCAGTGATAACTCTCTGAGTAAGCAAAACTTGACTTCGATGGGAATTATACTTGAATTAACACTGCAGGATTGGTCTGCACAATTGCCAAATGACTTCCTGTTTCTTCATCTTGTATATTAAACCCTAGTAAAACCTTGATACTGTGACATAATTTTATGTTGTCACTACCGTTACAGGACGCTCCAGCTTGCCTTTGTGTTCGGAAGAAGCCCTTCTGCCGACATCTATTATGTACAGCCTACTTACATTTTCAACTGTGCAATGCAAACAATGCGTAGGGAACGACCTGTTCAGTTCCACGCCATCACCAGATAAAACTGCCGAGTTCAGAAGCACAATTAAAACCAGTAGATGCGATATAAAAAGAACATCCCACCAGTTTACTGTTCTGACCACAGGAAGACTCCAGGAGTAACAGCCGCTGTGTGTTTATGGGAACAGGGAGGTGACTAAAAAGTGCCCTGTCAGTTTTCGGCTCTGTCTTGCCAGCTGCATTAAAATGCAGCCCTGAGCAATTTTTTTTTTTTTTTTTTTTTTTTTGTCTGGAATTTCAGGAGCAGAGAGTACAAAAGAGCTGATGAGCAATGAATGCTTCACCCTTCCTCAATTAATCTTGTCTCTCTACCTTTGCTTTTGCTTTCCCTCTACATGAAGGTAATAATGACACCCTCATCCATTATCCTTTTATCCCTGTTATTCTCGTGAAATTGCTTAATAATATGTTACAGATTCGTCTTCACTCACATAATTCTTCCTGTCATTTGCAGTATATCATCCTGCAAACATACAGCCCACTTTCACTGGCCGTTCTTTGAAGATTATTGTCAGTGACATCTTCAGGATGCGTTTGGAATCTGGAGCATCATTTCCGTTGCGATGGGGAATTACACTGACTTATCTGTCATTGCCAAAAGCACAACAAGCAATTCAGTGTTAATGCAAAGGTAACACAGGTTTTTATCATGCTGCCAGAACAAGAGCTCTTGTAAATTTATGCTAATATGGCCCTTTTATAGTTTAATAACCTCCTCCCCTACTGAAAAAAGGGGCACATGCACACGCACGAGCACACACATACACACACACACGCACCCACACACGCTGGTAGTTTAATAATCTGTGTCACAGTGTGGTAGGTAATTTGTAGCTGATCCTCTTGTAATTATTTATTTTAAATCTTTTTATGAATGCTAATCTTATATAGTACAGCGGATCTCCAGTTTTGTTAGATACATAGAAATTGTAAGAAGCAACTGAACAGCCTTTATTTCTAACAGTAGGTATCAGCCATAAATAGTTCCCATGACATGAATTCCCTATTTCTCAACAAAATAATAACAGATCAGGTTTTTGGTCGGGGTTTTGTAGGGTTTTTTTTTTGTTGTGGTGGTTTTTTTGTTTGTTTGGGTTTTTTTGTCTTTTCTTTCTTTTCTTTTCTGTAAGGCTATGGCTGCTGATTCCGTTTGCTTTCCTCATCAAGAAATCCACAGTACTACAAACGAGCCCTTCTCCCTGATCCAGGGTGGCATTCCAGAGGGACCCTGGCGATCCTGCCTGCATGCCAAATCTGACAACACATGACAAGCCGGTCGGCGTGCAGTAATTTGACTAATTATACCGGATTAGAGCATATTAATGCAAGCTGTTTTCTCCAGAGTTAATGACCTGCTGACTGGGTTCTGTAAGGCCCCACTAGGTCTACAGACAGCTAAAAAACAAAACCCTGCTTTCTAAGCCCTCGTCATTTCGCATCAGCAAATGAGTATATCAAACTACTGAGCAGCAAAATTCAAGCGACATTTTGTGTGCTACAAACCCATGCAGCTTTCCCTAACTTTCCACCTCAAGGGTTTCTTTGATATAAAATTAAAATCTACTTTTTTTCTTATTTATTTCCTTCCTGCAATGCAGAGTCCAGAAACTGCCGAAGATTTTTTTTCTAGATTTTCCCCCAATTTTTTTATTAATGAGCTCAGCAGAGAAAAAATAGCTTATGGTCACTATAATACTGCCATGGGATTTCATTATTATGTTAAGATTCTACAGTTTTCCTCAAATAACATGGTATTATAAACAACTTTATGAACCGATGTTCTCAAATTAAATGTGTTTTTCAGGAGGTTATACCCCTTGAGATAATTATTTTGGGATTGATCTTTTTTGTCCACTTTTTTCTAGCTGAATAACTTGTTCGTAAAAAGATTGGCTGTTATTTTAAAATATTTTAAGAGAATGAAAAATATTTTCCAAGCTTGAACAGGGTTGTTTAAAAATCATTTCATTTTAAACTTTGGCTTGTTTTAAAGACAGGTTGTTAAGAACACAATCATTTTGACAAACGTGAAACAACTGGGATGAAATTGAAGTTCTTCCCCCACCAAGAGCCATGGATAGCCTTTAGCAATGTGATGAGAGCTTTGCATATAGTTGTGTGTATACAATGTAGGTTCTCATATTCTGAAATATAGAAACGTGTTTTTCATTTAATGATTTTAATGTATACATAACTGAATTATCTTACTGTTCAAACACTTAAATCATCCATTAAGGATTCTAAAATAAATTCACATGTGGAGCTCCTCATCTCCACAGGCTTGTGTATTCTTATTTAGAGCTTGGAATATTTCAATACTCCACTGAATACTGCAAATACGTCCATGTAGCGTAAGACAAAAGTTGCTTCTTTTCCTTCTTTTTCTAATATCTTTTTTTTTTTTTTTTTTTTTTAAACACATGTATGTGTTACTTTCTGGAATAACTAGAAATACAAAATCAAACTCCTGGTACATTTTTCTCGAGATACACATGAAAGCGGGCAACTGAATCGCAGCTCAGACACACTGAGCACGTATTTCCAATATAAAGGTACCGCTGATGCAAAATACGATAAATAAATTTATTGCAGGGAAAAAGTCTGAGTTTCTGTTAGCACTATGCTATTTGATCCATTACAATTCTGCATGTACATTTGTATCTTATGTCTCAAAGGACTAAGTACATACATCCAGTACATAAATTATACACAGGGAACCAAGTACGGCGCTTATGCCCACACGTGTATCTAGCGTAACTCAAATGGAATTTGAATTTACTTTACCATAAATGAGATCAGAAACATACTCAATTAGCCCATAAGGCCTTTGAGTCAAATTAAACTTGGTACAATCCACTCTCGAATTAGTTATGCTTTGCATTTTTGTAAGTCAGAAGAAAATTGGGCTATTTGTGACTTGTGCTTCCAGAAAGCATTCTTTCCTTTCAGTGAGTAAAAGAAGAGGGTCTGAGGAACATTAGTAGTGCCGTAAAAAGTCCTAGAGGACTAGCTCAATCAGGAAATTGGTAATGGGCTAGAGAACCTGACTCTAATTTACTAGACTGTATACAATAATTGAACCAAACCCCGGTCTTGCCTTTAATTACCCCAAGACCTCTGCTTTGCCATTACCCCAAAGGGCCTGGAAGTTCTCACCCTCAGACTGCCATTCAATAATCTATGGAAAATGAGACGTCCACTGCGACCTGAAAGGCAGTTATCAAACGTTCGCAGCCCAAAGGCACCACCACCCTGCCGTTCTCGTTGGCACTGTCGGCAGAGGACAGGAGGAGTGAGGGGGTATGAAGGCTCCTAAGCTGTCACCCCTAAGGGGGATCCTTCGGGTCATGGGTGAAGGATATCGGGAGGGCAGTGTGGGAAAGGCAGAACGGTTGCTGCTCGTGCATAAATAAAGGACTTTGGTCTTCAGGGCTGTCAATCCAGCATCTTTCAAGAGAACTAAATTCATTATACACAAAAAAGTGTAGATAGCCCTTCAAAAAGGAATGAAGCTGGCATCTGATCCTCCTCTGGATAACTATGTAATCGATTTCATACTGAAGTTCCTTTGACAGTAAAACTAGGTTTAGTAAATGGGTTTGTATGTTATAAGAAGGAAAATCAAAACAAAACAAAACAAACGAAGTATATGGTGACTTTGTTACAACAAGGATCCAAATAACTTTGTTTTTTAATATAGACAGACATTTTAGTTTATGCCAACACATAAACAGAAGAAAATATAAATTTTAAAATGCAGAAAACGTCTGTATAACACTAAAGAGTAGCAAAAATGTACACACTGATACAGGAAATCTCAAAGTTTAGATCAGCAGCCTTTAAGGCTTCATCGTGTTTAAGAATTTATGCAGTACAGACTTGCTGTAATTGAGAAGAAATATTTAATTCCTGACATCATGTAAGTTCTGAATCTGTTTATCTAAAATTCCAATCTGGTAGAAATTTTTAGGCTTTACTTGAACAGCCTGATTACCATTCCCACCCGCAGGTCTCTGTGGCACTGGCACAAAATGGTGACTAGGTGATCTCCCAGAAACTCACACGGATGCATAAATCCTGCTGTTGGCTTTCCTCTTATGGCTATAGAAATCCTGGTAGAGAGGGCAGAAGGCTTGTGACACCAAGGTCCGCTCTGATAACTTCCCAAGAGCTCAAAGGTTGTATCTAATTTACATACAAATGTCCATATGTATATCTGTAGAACACTCTACTGAAATACAGAACTGAAATTGTTTTTTTCTGTCATTGTGTTTTCTGTTAGATAAATAGGAACTAATGACCAGTAATGTTCACTGATCATAAGCCCACTTTTCCTTCAACTTGTAAGTTCTGGC
Organism: Haliaeetus albicilla; assembly: GCF_947461875.1. NCBI lineage: Eukaryota > Metazoa > Chordata > Aves > Accipitriformes > Accipitridae > Haliaeetus > Haliaeetus albicilla. The sequence goes on from NC_091502.1 coordinate 2,047,536, forward strand.
ACTGCAGCTGTGAAACCCGTTCTTTTTTCTTGCAGCCCGCCTATATTCCAAAGCATATAAAGTGAAAAAAAACTATAGTAAAAGGATCTAGCAGAAAGGCAAAGGGGACTTTTACTCAGCATATGAAGGCATTCACTAATTTCATTTTGAAGAAATAATAAAGCACTTTTCAGCCTATCAATCACAAAATATCAGAGTATAAAATATATTTTATGTTATGGGAGTTATTTCACAGCCACTATGATTCTTCATTTCAGTTTGTTACAATTTTGTTAAAGGGCATCTCTCCAGGCTGCAGGATGCTGAAATTATAAATGAAATACCTTCCTCAAGGTAGCCAGGTTAAAAAAAAGATATAAACAAACCGGTACGTGTTGAATATATACACACGTAATGGTCAGTCAGAAAGACTGCATACTACAAATCAGCAATGGAAGCTTTCTTTAATATGAAAATATCTATTGATACCCTATTTTACCTGGGCATGGCAAACAGTACCCAGAATAAATATTTCTATAGTCAAGTGACTGGGTTCTCTTTGGACTAAAGAAACTGGGTAACAAAGAACCCAAATCTGTGACATTCTGAATCCCATATTATTCTGATCCTCTTGAATATCTAGAGCTCACAACAGCCTGGACATCTTCAAATAGGCTTACATCATACAATTTACATTCACTTCATTCATTTGTGATACTAATTCATGCAAAAGCCTTAAAATTGGGGTAACTAAGGAAAAAAAACAGAACAAAATATACACCCCACACCATTTGTTACTACTGTAACTCTCTTGTTCCAGAGTTAGGCAGTGTTTTTGAGGGGAAAAAATCACCACAGGACACATACATTACGAAAAGAATTGGATAGTCAAGATTTTTATTTCACCAGTCACTGTGCACGCTGCGATCCAAACAGAAAATACATTCCCATTTTGATAAAGAAGTTGACAGAACAAGTTTTAAATTATTTCCTGTTACTTCCATCAGACACGTCATATTAATATTTCACTGAGAGCTTAGCATTTTAAAAATGTAATTATTTATGGGTGTCCAAAGCCCTAAAGCCAGCTATTCCTGTCTAAACAAAGATCTGATTGACTACAGACTACATTAAATTCAATCACCATTTATTATGCACAGTTTACTGTTGAAGCTAAATTCTCATCAAATGAGATTCAAGAGACAGGTCGAAACTTTTTTTAAAATTATGTTTTAAGTGGCATTTCCTAAAATTTAAATTCAATGAACAATAATATATGTAGAGTTTTTGATCTGGCTTAAGTATTATCTAATAATGATGGTACTAAATAAAAATCACACGAAAGCTATAGCATCTGCAAGGCAACAAAAAAGTCTTACAGCAGAGACTCCATGAAACATTTAGCTGGTATTTTCCCCACACTGATCCAGTGAAAAAGGGTAGGCTGTAAAAATGTGCTTCTGAGAGTTTCAAACCATATTGTACAGAAGTCACATCAAATTAATACTGAGGACCATTTAGAGCTTTTATTCTGAAAAGCTTTTGAAAAGGGATTAAACTATGAAAACTCGCATGATACTAAAGTACCTATTAATGGGTTTAGGGGGGGAGGAACAATGAAAGTGTTATTTTTAGATAAATCGTTACTTTGTATGTAGCAGCACAAAGCATTTGCTAAAGAGACGCTGCAACAGTTCTCCAGCAATATCCCACACATCTAAACACTGATTAGCAGGAGAATTTTTCTTGTCATTAAGAACAATCTTACCCAGAAAGGAGGGTCTTATGGTTTTCTCTTTAATTTTCAACAATTTCTATAAATAATTCATTAGGAAAACGGAGTCGTAGTCAAAAATTGCGTAAGTAAGACCGGCGCCGTTTTTAGAAGATTACTTGTTATTGTAGGAAATACGACTGCATGCTTGTAGTCTTCCCCACGCCCATCTGACTATTGAAAGCCTGCTAACAAACTACTTGTATAAAGAAAGTTCACACTGTACAATACACTTAACACGCATAAAAATTATGTTTTCAAAAAATAACAGGAAACAGCATGAGTAGTGAGAACAAGTAACCGGGGTAGTTGTCATCTCATCAAAAATAATGAATGCTCAAGAGATTTCTAACTTCATCTCTTCCCAGTAATTTGTCCGATAACAATAGGCTACCAGGAGAGAAGCGACTAGGCACAGAGCACGCTCTTCTTCCTCGGCGCTAGCTAGCACCTGTAACCTCCAAACAACTATGTACCAGCTGAAATCCACATGACGACAGCCCCAAAAGACAACTGGAAATGTTGTTCCTAGCCTGCTGTGCCTCCATTCAGCGACGGGATGCACCACATGGTGGATGACAGCTTTGTGTCTGCCCCATCTCGCAGCCTCCCCTCCTCCCTCGACACACAGTCGCGCACACACAAAACAGTCTTATGGCTAATGATGCAAACATGAAGTGTAAAGTCTCCTTAATTTGACCCTTGTTAAACTCCTAATTGGATTGAGGCGGTCTCGGAGTGGAAAGCAACCCTGGATTATTCAAGAAAGCTTTTACAAAATGAAGACCAAATTACAAAAGGCTTCCACTCTGGCTGCAGGACACCACAAAGAACAGGCAATGAATTGCAGCTGTCACTTAAGTTAAAAATCTAATCAATTGCCTTTTTTTTAAACAGGTAACTTTTTGAACAGTTTCTTCATTGTGATACTCTTCAGAGTGCGCTTGACCCAAATTTAATAAGCTGCTATTAAAGCAGAAGAGCAGCTGTAGAGCAAACACTGTAGAATGATACCGTGCATTCAGGCTCTTAATGATTTTAAAATGACTACAACCATTGCTTCATTCAAGAGGAACAAAGCTCAGGGCTCTTTGCTCAACAATGTCTTAACACAAACTGTCTGAACAGACAGCATTCATTTGTCCTTCATGAACCCAAAAGGTCAGCTGCATTGCTGAGAACATCTCAACAGTTTAATTGTGTTTCTCCTGTAGGAAGACTGAGAGGAGAAACTTGGGGATTCCTTGTATATGAAAACTAGCCTTTTTTTTTTTTCTTCCAAGGAAATATACAGCTTAAGTACAGAGACAAGGGGTGCATGATATGCAGACAGGTGTAAAACATGAAGTAATTATAGAAGCTCAAATTAGTTCCTAGGCCTGAGGCAAAAAAGAGAACAGTGCCTTGACAAAAGGGAATAGCAAATAAGGATAGCAAACAAAAAATGGCTTGAATGTGTAAATTAGCAAGAAAAATGAGACAGAAAAGCAGCTTTACTCTACTATTATTCACCACATGAGAACAGAGCAGCTGAACATGATCAAGAGGGCTTTGGAGGAGAGAGGCAGGCATCAACACCGAAACGAAGCCAAAGAGTGGCAGCTCCGCACTTTCTAGTCAGTCACTCATTATGTGGTGAAGTGCTCTTGAGAAGTGCCTCTTATACTTGACCTATCATATTACTTCTTCTGTAAACACATAATCCCTGCTTGTTAGGTGGTGTCAACACTAGCATTCATTCACTGTGGTAGTCCTTTTGTGTATAGACACTTTAGAAGTGCTGCCAAAACCAAAGAATTGACACCATAATAAAACAATTTGAATTTCAACCAGGTAAACAGATCCTATGTGCTTCTGTAAAGTGTACTGTGCGGAGCAATACATCCAGTGTCCCTTACTTGAGACAAAGCTGCTTTCTTATCACAAAACTATTTTCTTTGCCTGTCTTTTTAGCCAGATTAACAACCACCTCATGATTAACATTAATAAATGAACAAGGTTTAATAACAGGAATTAGGGCCACTGCAACTTATTTGCTTCGTGCACATAAAGAAAAAAAAAAGAAGAAAGAGTTTGCATATTTTTACTACCAGTCAGCTAAGCAGAAGACCCCAAACAAAACAAACTATGGTTGTGCAAAACTGACCACCTCCTACATGCAACTTATTATTACCGTGAAGGTCACACAAAAGCCATAAAACCGCTCAGCTTTTATGCCAGAATTTCATCTGCTCATACAGATATTTTATACTTCAATCTTCACGAGGACTTATGTCTGATTATTATAATTAGATATTTAGACCTTCCACTCAAAGGTTATATTTTTTGCTGTTAAAGGCACAAATTCATACTTAGGAACACTTTTTTTAACCAGTCCAGAAGTATAAATAATTGGTTCTGTGCTTCTGCCTTAACAGAGGTATTCTAGACAGGATATCACCCTAACAGTTATGAAGTGCTCTGAACACTTTTGCAGCCTATATGACTAAAAAGATGAATCAGTCTTTCACTCGACACTCAACAAAATATGAGTGAACTTTCTGACGTATCACCGCGTATCAATGAAACGCAACACTAGAATGGTAGTATTTGGATAAAATGGCAATTTTTACAAATGAGTCCACGAAGATACACAAGAGGAAGACGCAGATATGTAGCATCCCACCTCTCAAAGCTGAAGAGCCACGTTAGCGCTGGGTACATCAAAAGAGCAAAACCAGAACATTACAGGCCCAATATTGCAACAAGGTGACGTGATGCATTATTGCAGACACGTCTGAAAAATAACATATTATCATGTTACACCAATGTCATCATCCTCCTGCCCGGGATTGCCAAGATTTTTTTGTTGGGTTTTCTTAGGTGGGAAATCGAGCCTACATTCCTATCCACACGTAAATTTTGCAGCTGAACGTTTTGTGTTCATGCACTGAACTGTGCATGTCTGGGAAACCTTGACAACACGAGTGTTTGGCTCAGTTAGCTTACTTAGCAGACAGCAACAGGCAGCTCGCCTACCATTTTGTCTTCAACTCACCCACCTGGGAGCAGGGACAGTGAAATATTCCCACCCGTACTAGCCACTGCAGCTCATTCAAATGCCTCTGAATTCTCAGCAGCCTCAACCAACCTGAACAAACTCACATCGAATGGAAATCTAATTCTCACGCCTTCTACCTTTGCCTTTCAACTGTTGCTTCTCCTAGTCCTAACCCCTAGGCAGAACTTCTTCCCTACTTCACTGTCCTTCTAGAAATTCCATTTTATACTGGCTTAAAAAAAAAAAGCAGACATACAAGCTTCCTACATAATATAGTAGCAAGCATTATTTATTACAACCTTTTTACCTTTTCCCCTATCTCTTCTTTCTATCTTTTATTTTCCCCACAATTTCTTGCATTTGCCAAAATTAGACTGTAAAATGAGGCTGGAATCACATAATTTTTATTTCTCTAAGGCAACATGGAAATGTGTGCCACTAAATATTAAACAAGACCAATAACAGATAATGTAGGCTTGTGAATGAAGGCCTCCTAAGCCCATGTTTAGTAACATTAATTTAAGAACATACAGTACCGCGCAGTACAAGCAAGTTCAGCAGTTTGTGCATCCAAAAAGGTCTCATTCAGTCCCACTCGTTAGGACTTAATTTAGAAGGCAAAGAAATACCAGCCAAGGTGTCAATATAATTACCCACACTTTTAAGGACGTGCCATGAACTTCATTATACATGTTCCCTCTCAACTTCTGGAATCTCTCTGTTGTCTCCCTCTCCTCAAACATATCCTGTTTCCCATCCTAAGAAAGCTTGCCCTTACTGTATAGCTTTCATAAGTCTCTGGACAGGTTAACCTCTAGGTCAGTGAAGGATGCTGAAAAGGCTGCTGTTTTCACTGTCTGGGGCTCTGGAAAGCAGCTCTTGGAGAACTACCTTATTCGTTTTCAAAAAGCAATGACTCCTGCCCACAAAAGCAGCACCTACATTGAGGCTGGCTCAGTTAAAGCACAGCCAAGAATAAGCCTGGGAAATGTTGACACTTTCCAGCGTGATTCACAACATCAGAGTCACCACGTGGGCCAACCGTGCTTAGGTGCACAGGTAGAGATTCCTTAAAGCTGGGATTTCTGCTTAGTCTGGTATTTATCTTTATATGAAGAAAACCCTGCACGTTTCCACTTTAATTCAAACTTATTTAAGCAAAGAACTACTTCTTCCTTCACAATTTGTCCTCCGATTTCTCCCTTTGGTTCTCTATATAGGTTTTTTTTAGTCCCCTCCCTTCAAGGAAAAAAATTTTATTAGAAGTTTTCAAATTAATTTTTCCTGAAAAATTTTAATGTCTTCCTTTTCAAATTCATTCTCTTGGATATTTTTGCCCTGGTCTTCAGCCCATCCAGTCATTTTTTTTTTTTCTAACCCAAGCACAGCATATTTTTTGGTTGTCTTCTTGTTTGTGATTTATTTCTCCTATTCTGCAAAGCTGTAAAAAGGTAATTAAATTGATATAAAAATTGAGGGTTTAATTGAATCACTATCATTTTGCCTGCACAACTGATCATCACATACAGTACCACAGGGGCAGTGTGAGGTTGCAGTTCAAATTCCTTATGCATTCACTAAACTCAAAACGTGCCAGCATTTGCTTCACAAGCAGTCCGACATGTCCACTGTGTGACTGATCAGCACATATGGAATATGGCAAACACTCCTCCGTCAACACTTTTTCAGAATTTCCAGAAAACAGACGCTCCAACTAGGCAGCCTGGCCCCAGAAATCTGGGAGACGACCAGGGAAAATGGAAGGGCACAGCTTACCAGCAGAAAGGAAAATCTGCTCCTAACACTGCTGAGCTTACCAAGTAAGAATTTACTGCCCAAAAAGCGACTCAGCTTCTTGGTTCTCATTTCTGCTAAATGGTTATCGTTGTAGGTACTAATGAGCACTATTTTACTATTATTTTCTAGATACCCATATGAAAAATGATTTTCACCTGCCCATAACTGATAAGCATATCACAAGCACTAGCCCTGGCACGGCACAGCATAAATAAGTTTCTAGGTTCGAGGTGACTTAAATAGTCATTCCTGTCACAGAATTCATGTAAAGTAACAAAGGAATGGAAATGAATAAAATGAATGCAGCTTACAGAAGAAAGGAAAGCGGCACAGAGGATGAAACTACAGCTGCAATTCCCGGCTTTTGGAAGGCCACATTCTGCTCTGATGCAAACTCTCATGGAGGCCGACGAAAATGAGACATGAGGTCATGCAACAAAAGTTTGGTCAGCGCAGAAGAATGACATGGTAGCGTCACGGTTTTAGCTAGTGCTTGATTTGGACCATTAATCTTAAATATTTTATGAAATGTTTCAAATTATATAGAACAGATGTATTCTGACTAAACATGAGTAGATTACTCAGCAAACAAAACTACACCTGACAACGGCAATATTTTAATAGCACAAAAACATAATTCCAGCTAACTGTTCTGTAAACGTGACAGTCTTTCTCCAAGGAAAACAACTGCTCATTTCTAGGCATTTTCTAATATACCAGTCATTGTAGTTTGTCATGGTCCTTTAACACAGAACAAACAAAAAACCAGCAAGCCTTACAAAACATGCAAAATCCCTGGTTTTCATCTGTGAGGTGTATCCTATCTAAGGATTTCAATGATAAGTATGTGTTGTCAATTTAGCAAACCTCTTGTAATACCTGGCATGGTAAGCAGGTAATACGTGCATTACCCCAAAAGTCAAAACTTATCACAATTGAATCGTCAGCGAACCCAAACCAAGGTCAGATTTCATATCGCCATAAATCATTGTGTAAAAATTGTCCTCAGAACACGCTTTTATATACGGAGGAAATCCAGAACAAAGCATAAAGCTAAACATCCTCACTGCCACAGTCCAAAACCAAATTCTGTTTATTTAAAACAACTTAAGCATAACTGCTACATTATGATACAACTGTTCTCAGCAAACCAGTCACTTTACAAATTGCATGTCTCTCCACACACATTACACACAGGTGTATTCACACCCATTCTACACAAACAGCTTTTCTCCAACACCCTTACCTTCTGATGGTTATCATTCTTGGGTATATAACACCACAAACTCTTACTAGGAGAACATGCTCCATGCAAAGTCAGGAGAAGGAATGAAGTCACTGACAGACTTGTCCACTTTTGTCTTCATGGTTAGGAAAATAAAAATGAGGTTGAAATTTTCTTTTGTTTCCTTTTCTTTCCCAGTGAAAGTACTGGTTTTGAAAAATGCTATTGATATGATAAACTTCACTGCTGGGACAGGTTAGGCCACAGATAAACTTCAGCTCTGCCAGCGACCACATCCTCTTGCTTAACATGCTTACCTGAGGGATGTCATTTTATATGCTTCACTTCTGAGAACTAGGGGTATCTTCTCACCCACCATGCTGCTAATGTATTGAGCACACCCCAGGCTGTTTTCACAAAAACAGCTGAAAACAATAATTCATTCTCAGTAAAGCTACTGTTCTACTCACGCAGCTGGTAGGAAGGGTGTGAACTAAGCAGTTGTTTTCCAACCTTACAAAATGCTACTTATGAAATGTGTACCAAAGTAAGTATTTATCTCTCTTCTCCCATTCCTACGAGTAGTGCTATAACTTTTAACCTCTCTTTTTTTTTTCTGGGAATGAAAATTTTGTTTAAGCACTGAAAAAAATAAGATGCAAAAGTCTTTCTAATCTGGATACAGAGTTAGAAGGTGAAGATGGGAGAAGCTGATAAAACTGAAGACAGACACAATTGAAGACTATTATTACTGAACACAGATGCCCAGATACTTGTAAAAACATCCAGTCTGCTTGGATATCTGTGAATCTGGTAGATGAAGTGACAAACCCTGCAGCTTCTGTGCGCTCCATTACTTCATGACTTCAGAGGTATGTTAGCGCCTTGGAAAAAAGATTTTTAAAACCATCCTGGCAAAAAAATGTATGAGTACTTCTCATACAGAGGATGAGTCCCACTAATGTCAGAGGAGCTACTTGCGTGAGAGACTGGCAAGCCAAGACAAATTGGGGTGAGACTGGTACATCTAAGGTTAAATAAAGGTTGACACCCAGGCTTCAGTAATGATTTTTGTTGTTGTTGCTTTCTGAAACCTGCAAAGCTACAAGGTATTTCCTTCCCAACTTTTAAACCCATCTTTCCACAAAGTATCATCAGTTATCAGAACTCAAACTGCACAACAAAATGTGCTTTGCTAAAAGGTACAAAGGGAACCTAACCTTAAGGCACAGGTTCAGAGGAACTCTGAGCCATTTAACAGCAGTCAATCTAAGTGGGTTACTGCAGGTCTGGGAAGAGTAAATGACTAAACAAGAGCCATACTAAAGTCATTACCCCTAAAGTTAGAGATCCCATTTAGAATTTCAGTTAGCCCCTATATTTTTAAACAGATGTACCCAGCCAATATCTTTGTAATTAGTCTGTGGTACACTGAATAGCAAATTTTCTCAGATGGACCCAATACCACATGCTCCCATACATGTCCAAAGCGGAAGGCACAATATAACTGTTTTACAGAACTCTCAGGAATCAGACAGGAGCAGAATAAATCACTCTGCGAACAAGCTGTGTACCAGGCTTCATTAGTTATAATTACCCCCAAAATATGCTCAGCAGAATGCACACGTGTCATCTGGGAGTGACACACAATAGAGTGGGCAACTTATAAACTCCTCCAAGCACAGAAAGAGTCCATAAAACAACTGGCTTGTGCATTTGGATTCATGTGATAACACCTCCTATTGCATAAGCCACCAGATGACACAGATGGGGCAAATCCAAACAAGGAACATTTCTTTTGTATAGGCATTGGACTTCATTTGATGCCTATTCAACCAACAAGCTGAGAAAGCTGAGTATGAAACACTAGATCTTTGTCTTTTATATTTCCCAGATTGTGCTACACTTGCTCAAAATAATGAAATGTGTATAGTTTTAAATACTTTGAACATAACGACTTAAAGAAAAAAACAAAGCAAAGCAAAACAAACCAGTTGTTAAAATTTAACGTACTTATGCACAGGCAAAACTAAACATTCTTCCCCAAACTTTAAAAGGAAACATTTCTAATATAATATTAACCAGCACCTCTCTTTCATACAGCATATTGCCAAAAGAGGTAAGTACTGACTGAAGTTCTTTGAGAACGCACATATCAGCAATCAGATCTATTCTTTCCTGGAGAAAAGAGTATTAATTAACATTATGTTCATGGATCAGATTACCTTTCATTAATGATTACTACAGAACCAACCATGCTACAATTATTGCAACATTGATCTGATTTTAACTTTGCTCTGTAAACTTGCTCATTTTTTTCTGCCTCCTGCACTTTCTGCCAATCATAATAACTATCTTCTGTCTGGGACATTGCAATCTCACACCAAATGCACATTTTTTTCCTCCTATTCTTGTTATCTGCTTCTTTGCATCCCTATACCATAGTGATCCTGGTCTTCTCATTAAATGCCTTTTCACATCTTTTCTGTAGTTTTCTATTATTGCCCGCTGATTTGATCATGTGAAAATATTGGAGGCACTTGTTTAATGTAATAAAACTACGCTTTACTCGGAGGGAAACTGATATTCGTATACAGTTCACTGTACGGACTGATTTAATGCCAAATATAATGTGCAAGTTAAATATGCTCATATATGTCACTATTTCAATATGAACATGGAAATGTATATTGTTTGGATGTTACATGTGTAGGCATGTGTACGCATATTGATACGAATGGCCATGTGTCTATTTACTTCTGTATTCAAGTGTATAAAGACAAACAACTAGACCCACTTAAAAATAACAGACACACGTATGTGTACACACTCAAAAAGCACCTATGCATTTAGGCAGCATATACAGTGCTCATACTGTGTTACGCTTCTGACGTACTGTTAAGGAACTATGTAATATCCTCACGTCTGTTAGCTACTTCCAAGAAAACCCAGAACATAACTCCAAAACTCTGACTGAAGAATATATTTCAATTAGTAACTTAACATTAACCACATGGCGCCAAGTTCTGTGAAACCGCTCGTACCCACAAAATAAATACCCGGTTATTTTGATACAGTGGACTCTAACTGAGGTTCATAGACTCAGAGCGGTAACATGAACTGTCACGGAGAGAGCCGAGTATGTCCGCAATATGCAAGATCAATTAAGGTCTATTATAAATAGCACCAGTTAACCTGTGATCTGTCTGTGCATCAGTAACGCTGGGCGGATGTAAGCAAGGGCGGAATTTGGCCCGCTTGGCCCCGTTTCCATGTAGTGCAACCGAGAGGTCAGCTTCAGTATTCATGCATTCAGCGCCAGCAAACTCCATAGAGTGCTCACAGGCACAGTGGCAGCAATTTCCTATTTTTAAAACATCAGAGAAGCGTGAACAATTTGTGAATACGAGCTGCTATGGTATTATTTGAAGTCACTGCTTTCTTCTTTTCATTTTTTTTTTCTCTTTTAAAGAAACAGATATTGAAACTATCCCAGCTAATAATTTCATTCTGACACTTGAGTTTAAAAGGTTAAGTTACTATCTGAAGAAAGGTAATCTGGCTGCCTTTCATAGCAGCCTGCAAGCTCTGCAATCTGCATAGAGAGGGGCATTTGTCATCATTAGCTGAGCAGTGACAGCTGGCACCTAGGGTGTCCCAGATTCAAGAAGTGGCAAAGGCACTCTTTTACCTTAAGTTGCCATCAAGTATAGCATGCTTCATGAGGAGCGATATTTTCTTTTTGTTATACAGCATGAAACAGCAGCAGTGAATGCATCTGTATTTTTCTTTGGCGTGGAGAATGGGCTGATAGACAATTAGCAGTTGCCTTTAGACAACAAGACACCAGGTTTATTATAGGAGCAAACATCCAATTCATGTCACTTGAAAATAACGACAATTGGCTCAAAATTAGGGCAGTATATTTTCCTTCAAAGATATTTCAGACTGATTGATTTGTAAATTTTATTTATGGACATGACAAATGGTGAATAAAACACAGTTTTTAACTAGAGGTATAGTACTGTCACTTCAAGCTAGGAATGCCTAATTACTTAAAAGAGACAGGTTATTAGATAGAGGAAAAAAAAATAGTCCTACGCTGGCATACAAGCTAATGCAGTACATTAATGCTTGGAAAGAATACCTGATGGAGCACTATTTTAACAGCAGCATTAGAAACTTAAAGTGTATTCTTACAGTGTATTTAACAGTTAAGTTTGCCACGAATTTTTTTTTTTCAAAACAGTTCCACGAGATTTTGCAAATGTATTTAAGGGTGTATTTAATAAATGGAATGGAATGTGTAAAAGTCTATGAAAGAAGTCATTTTCATACTACCATCAATTATTAAATCTATGAAAGTCTGAAAAAAATGGTTTATACACATTAAAAGACCCTGATTTGGTTAGTTTTACAGAAACAAAATACAAAGCTAAAAACTAATATGCCTTGACATTACAAACAAACAATTTAAAAAAAAAATAAAAGAAGAAGAAAAATCCCCTCATTTCTCCAGTCTCTCAAATTCAGAAACATAATCTATAATGCTAGATTTTGCATTATTATGTAAACTAGTTTTTCACAAATAAAACTAATTTTTGTGTTAATGTAAAATCTATGCAAATACATGCAGTCATTTATCAGGGAAGCTGACAAGCATTCCATATTGGAGAGGGAAAATGAAACTGCCTCAAGAATAGAGGCAATTAATTATTTCTGTATTTTCTCTTCCTCTGTCTTGAGGCACAAAAGTTATCCATCCAGTTAAAACAGCAAATGAAATAAAGAGATTTTTTTTTTATTTAAACACATATGGCTTTTGCCTGCAATACTGATCACCACAAGGTCTACAGATGCCCGTGGCTAAATTGTACACTGGCAGATGCACACAAGGGAAAACCGTGTTAATGCAGCGTGGTGAACAAAACAAATGAAGAACTGAATTTTGGGGGGGTGAGGGAGAGAGGACTTCTCTTACCCTATCAAAATACACAGTTTGCCCACCAAGAGTGGATTAGGTGAGTCATAAATTTAACCTGAAAAGTTTTTTCTTTTCTCCTATGCCAAAAATCTGAACAGTACGTGCAGAAGGAAACATCCACAAGATCCACACAATTTTGTAAGGTACAGATTATAAATAATGGGCTTGCCAAGATAAATGGTTATATTATTTTATCTTTACAATTAAGGACTAATAATACGTAATGAATGTACTCACAGAATATAATGAGAAAACTGTTGTCCGACATACTTGCTGTCATTTTTTACCTACTTAAAGAAGCAATCTCTTGAAGTGTAGCTGAAAATTGCACGCATTACAGCACAACCTAGCACATGCCATATACTCTTCTGTGCTTCAGAGGGCTAGTAGGAGTGCTGCACTTGTTAAGTGTTCCTTTTGATAAGGTTATTTTAAATAATTGAAGCCAAAATTAGCCAGTTCATTCCTGGAAATAATTTGCAGAAGAAAGCAAGAAATAGAGATGGCAAAACATTTACTGAAAATAAGACAGAATCATGTTGATCACAGTAACCTCTCTCTTAGTAGGTCTGTACACACTGCATAACTTTGAAATTACCACCGTAATGACCAAATAAAAAGTAGTAAAGAATATACTCACAATCCATTTTTGACATGTATTTTGAGTATGTCACACAACGTAAGAAAATCCACCGCATTAAAACCAGTGTGGGGAAAAAAAAAATTAAAAATAAATTTTTTTCCTGGAATTTTCCTTCAATTTTACAAAATACTTATTCCATATCAACAGAAGCTGTAAATAAAGAATATTCAGAAATGTGAACTAATAGAGATATCTCCTTTGCCTCATCTAAAACTAAGGAGGCTTAAGAGAAAACATTGTCACTACCCTAACAGATACGCTGTAATTTTTTTTCTTCTTTTCAATGGCACTAATGTATTACAAATGATAACATGCCTGAAAGGCAAAATCTATTTCTACTATTAAGAAAAATCCATAGTAATATTCCTGTAAGATAAACAGATATTTCCACAAGCAGCTAGTATTTCTCTTTCAGCAATTGTACTGAAGATTTATGAAATTACAAGACCATGTATTATTTCTGTAGTCTTTCTCATTTCAGTGACACTGGCACTATGCCGCAAAGGATCTGATTCTGTATATTCTGTCCTTGAGCTGGGCTGAAAAAATGGCAGGGAAAAGTAGGAAGGACAGTAGGTGATCTAGGTTAAATTTTCAAACCCAAATAAGAGGAGAACTAGAGTGATTTGTTGCTCTTAATAAGAGATTCAATTCCCCCCTAGATAAAATATTGCGCTCTACAATGACAAGGTTCCACCAGCTAAGAAAAAAAGTTCAGAGCGGTGGTGGGCAAATCGATACATTTTAGAGCCCAAAAGAACTAAGTATCAAGTTTTTCCTGAACAGATCTCTCCCCTTCTTCCTTAAATAATAAGTTGGTTGACAAGTTTGTATTACAGTTATAGCTAGGATATTCTTAGGAACAATGAGTAAGTTAGTTACTTTTAGCAAGTAGGTTGCTTATATTTAAGGCTGTTAAAAGATTCTGTACCTTTGGGGAGTTACAGAAACAGTCCCAAATATGCAAAAGTACAAGAAAAACACAGTTTTAATAGCGATTTTGAAAGCACAATCTTCCACTCATTTCTCTGAATAACCAACCTCGCCCTCCTCCTAAAGGCTTTGGAGCAGATTAGGGAAAGCATTTTTGTGGGAGCATCTTGTCGAAATATGGACAAAACAGCACTGCCCTTCCTCAAGAAGCTAATTCAACACTATCGCTAAAACACAATGAAATTAAGAGGGAAGTTCTGCTTGACAGAAGAGAAGGTATTTGGGCCAAAAAATATACTTCCTCACCGACGCATGTATTTGATGCGCTAGCCATTTTAAAGGCACACCGTATTTCGCCCTATTCAAACGTTAATCTCCAAGTGTTATCCCGCTTTGGCCCTGATCCTGCAAATCACTGCCCATGCACTTAACTGTGAGCCTAAAGAAGCCCATGACCTCACCAGAACCAGCTGAATGTTTCGGTAACCATGTGTGCGTTGGCAGGATCAGGGCCTTCATAAGGTTCAATGAAACGTATTAATCACTCACGATCAACTCACTCAACTCTTCCCTTCGCCATTATTTGGAAAGAAAATATCGGAGAGCTATACACTACATTAAAAAATAGAAGTCTGCATTGAAATATGTTAGGCATGTCTTTTTATAGCTAAATCAAGATAAAGTGACTTACACAGGTAATTTACCATACCCAGCCTACGGTAAGGGGAGAGGACAAGATTCTTTTTGAGTTAGAGGGACTTAACGTGCCCGAAGTATTGGCAGCATGAAAATGAGCAATAAACACCTAATGTGACAACCTGTATATGAAAAGATGGTGCTTACTTATAGCTTTACATAGGCTAGTGTTCAAAGATGTTAAGCAACATGATTTCTGCTGATTTCAACAGCTCTAGCAGCTACCTACAAGATGATGTAGTTTAGTTTGCTAGCTGGTATGAGACCAGTTTACAGAAAAACACCAGTCACAAAACCAAGCATGGTCAAGACATACCACCCTCCCGTCTCGACTGGGCTAATAAGATGTTGGGT
Organism: Haliaeetus albicilla; assembly: GCF_947461875.1. Classification (NCBI taxonomy): domain Eukaryota; kingdom Metazoa; phylum Chordata; class Aves; order Accipitriformes; family Accipitridae; genus Haliaeetus; species Haliaeetus albicilla. The sequence continues at coordinate 2,062,961 of NC_091502.1, forward strand.
TATTCCTAAAACATAGCACGAACAAGCTGAGTGATGCCATAGTTTATATAATGATGCATTTCAAATGCTCCCATGCTTCAGTTTCGACTTACTTACATTTTTCTAATGCTCTAGTTGTCTCTCAGACAACGTATTCCAGGGCTCGAAGTTACCAAGGGGAAAGGTTAGTTTAGACATGAAGTCTGCGGAAGCTGCTCATCCAACACATACAGCTTTATTTTCAAGGTCAACATTGAATATTTTCAGTCATTTAATCATATACAGCATGAGAGAGTAATGAGAGTTCTGCAGTGTTGGATGACCCACTACAGATGTAGTAGATTAAAAGGCGCTAATCCCCGCTGATTCCACACTCCTCTCGCAGTTCAGCAGAAAAGAGCATTCTCCAAGCAGGAGATCTTTAAAAAAAAAAAACCAGTGTTGGACTGCTTAAATAAAACGTTGTACTTTAAGGAATGTCTGGCTTTGGAGAAGCTGATGGAGAAGTGAACCAAATGAATAATTCAATGCATTTTTTCCCTGCTTGAGTGTTTCTGCAGTTGTAGCTAAAATTACAGTTGTGCAAGCTCCATGTTTACTTTTGAGATGTAACATTTTAAAGAAAACAAATCAATTACTGTTTTTTCCCCTTAACAGATTGCAGATTAGAGGAATTTAAAGCATTAACAGTTCATCTGTAAGACCTAGGATGACGAAGCCCAACACTAATGCAAACTCTTTCCACATTTTTTTTATTTTATTTTTAATGGGAAGAGAATACATATACACGTTAAGTGTAGCACTAATGCATGCTAACTCTGCACTGCAAAAAGGAGCTATATCACATTTTTTCAAAAAAACGTAAAAAAGCATTTGCAGAAAGCTGTAGATAATGGAAGAAAAATGTTCGCATACCTAATGATACAGAAACTTATATCCAAAAAAAATCTAAGTAATGAAAGGTACAATGTCATTAAAACTGAATTTTTGTAAACACTATAGCAACTTACATTTAAACTTAACTTTTTCTTTGTTCCTAAATTTGAAAGTGTTGTCAAAAAGTAAACTACAAATAATAATACAGAAAATTGCAGGTACCATCAACTTCTATCACCAAAAAAATGATGCTGCCTATTTTTATATAATCTGACACTTAAAGCAAACACAGCACAAATATCTGTCTTTAGTTTTCCTACTTGAAAAAAAGTAAATTTATTGTTGCTGGCAGGATGATATGGATGAAATAACCAGGATGAATTGAGGGGGAAGGGGAGAAAGAGAAGCCAAGAAATCAGATACATTCAATGAGCCTTCAAACTCACTTCAGCAGTAGGGATAAATAATTTAATCAACTCAGCTTCATTTTTTTTTTTCCTAGCTCCCTAGCGCAATAGGCAGATATTAAAAAATAAAACTTTAAAATTCATGAGCAGTTGTGTATGAAAGAACTATCACTATATAATAAGAACTATAAAGTGATATCAATGCAAGTACTTTTTGTGTATATGCATCTGCACGTGCATTTTAACTGACACTTTTCACCATATGGAAAGGAAATATTGGTGAAATTTATATATGGCAACTTTCTTTTTTTTGTTGGGTTTTGGTTTGGTGGGGTTTTTTTTCCCCAAATTACATTTTGGGGGCATGGGCAGGTACCTGCAGTCGAAGATTTTCAACACCATTTGGCTTTTTGGCTAACATGAGCGCTACGTGACAAGGCACTGTAGTTTGAAAGCTTTGAAATAACAAGGGGAGTTCAACAAATGCTGCTGTAGTACCCCCTAATTAGGGGGAAAATATCTAGAAAACAGTAATTCGGTAAAAGTCACCAATATCATATGGTACCATTATCATGACAAATGATCAATCATCATTTTAATGAGGTGATTTTAATCTCAATTTTCCAGAACAACTCAATACGTATACAAATAAAACTCAGTGATGAAAAGGTGTTCCTTCCTTTTATAATTTATGAAGGACACATTAATAACCACAGAGAAAAACTAACTGCAGTAAGTGGTCAGAAGCTTCAAAAATATTCATGTTTTATATCACATATAGTCAGATTGACAATCATTTTCAGAAGCCAAACCAAACCACCGACTTCTTGTCACGTTAAACGACCGGGTCACCTTGGCAGTCACATTTCAGCGGTTGACCGGTGTCAGCGGTGCCTAAACCCACAAATCTTCGAACTATCAAATCTTTGCTGCGTAGGTGTGAAACGAAATGATGTAGCGGAGCTAATAGCAACCTTTAGTGCTAAACGTCACCCGGCCAAAGCCAAGGCTAATGCTTCCCATAGCAGGGCACTGCTCGGTATCCCGAGTGGAACTCAGCACCACGCACCCGAAAGCTCCGATTTAGGATACACGGCGCGATTTTTATTTAAATTACGTCTGCCACGTTAGGAAGATAAAGAGTACCGGCACCTGAAAGCTCCCACCTTTTGCCTTCTGCAGCCGGATTTACCGACCTGAAACCCACGGGGGAGGGGGGAAAAAATAACCGAACCCTCCTCCCGACCATCCCGGCTCCGCCGCCGCCGAGGGGAGGAGAGGGGGGACCGGGACTGGGACCGGGGACCGGGACCGGGACCAGGACCGGGGACTGGGACTGGGACCAGGGACCGGGACCGGGACCGGGGACTGGGACTGGGACCAGGGACCGGGACCGGGACCGGGACCGAGACCAGGACCGGGACCGGGGACCGGGACCGCCATGAGCCTTCCCCCGCCCCGGGCGGTTCCCGGGTGCCGCCCGCCGGAGTTGGACGCAACTTCGCCGCTTTTCCCCGCTCCGCACGGTCGTGCCCTGCTCCGCGGCTGAAGGCAGGACCTCTCCGCACCCCCGGTCCCCCCCTCCCCCGGCATCGGCCCGAGGAAAGGGGGGGAGAGGGCCGGCCCCCGCGGCAGGTTCCCCGGGGAGGGATGGAGGGAGGGATGGAGGAGGCGGCAGCCTCGGGTGGGGGCAAACCCACGCGTGTCCCGGGCCGGGCAAGGACGCGAAGGAGAAAGAAAAGGCGAGGAGGGAACTCGCTCGTCTTTGGGCCGAAAGAGCCAGAAAGCGGCCGCTCCTCCGCCGGGGAGAGGGAAAAGCTTCTCGGGGGCGACCTGGCTGTCACCGGCAGGGTTCTTTTTCAGCGAGGCCCCCCCGGCCCTGCTTCACGGGTGGGCAGGACGGGATTCCCGCAGCAGCTTCCTCCTAGGAAGCGGCACCGGGAGCCCCCGTGTGAACGCCAGCCCGAGCAGCCAAGCCCGAAGGCAGAAATTCTTCGCTGCGCGCAATAAAGTTGGTCGCATTAAGGCGTTGAATAAATGTCGTGGAATGTTCTTTGCGGTGTGGCTTCTCCTTCGCGGTGGATGTGCCTGTGACAGTCACTTTAAGAATGAGTAAGCGGGCAGTAGCTTAGAGATTCCAAGCGATTAAAAGCTTCGCGGGTTTATTTTTTTCTTAAAAAAAAAGGGTTCTCTCGAAGTGAAGCTCAGTAAATGCTGCAAAGCAGAAGAGTTTGCCACTCCAGCTTATTTGCAAATAAAGGTCCCGATTACTAACACTTAAATACCGAAGGAGAGATTTGCTAATTGCACACCACACACACACACGAAGCCCCGAACTGTCAGATTAGCGGAGTGCCGGCACGTTTGCAGGCATTGCCAGCATCCCTCCCCGTGTGCGCATCCACTACAGGCAGTTCGCTGGCGGGGCTCTCGCTATACGAGAAATCGCCCGGCTTTGCAATGACTAGATACTTCTAGTGCGCCTGAAAAAGCAGAGGAACATGCACTCTTCACAACGTCTTGGAGCGCTATACGGAACATAAAAACGAAGGCGAGAATTGGCAGATGAGATTTACCGTTCATATCTGCTACTCGATTTCTGGAGGGAACGCGAAAAAGACCTGACACGCGTTTAGCGATTGATTCTCCCTTCACAAGGTACAAACACAAAAAAGCAAGGCAGAGACAACGCCGAAACGCGTTAAACCTCAAAACGGATTAGAGCCTGTCAGAAGATCTTTTAAAACAACACGAATCGTGGACTTTTGCGTAATATTTTATTCCAAAGGCCGCTACATTTGCCGTGAATCTGGCCGGTTCACGAGAGGAAAAAAAAAACCAACAACAACAACAAAAAAAAAAACACGAAAAACCCAACCCCGCCAACTTCTGGCTTGCAGTTAGAGGCAACTATCAGGAGGAAAGGACGGCGGGATGTGCCGCCGAGGGTGAGTTAATGAATTTACGCCCCTGCTCCTGCCGGGGCCAGCCCGCTCCGTCGCTCCCTGGTTGCTGGACGCCCGGGAATACACCTGCGTCCGCGTCCCGGCCGTGGGGAGAGCCACGCAGGGATTCGGCGCGGTTTTGCCAAGTCCTTTTCGAAACGGCAATAACCCTTCGAGTTACACCCAAAGGAGAGCGCTTTCTCTTGATTTCTGAGCTGAACGGATGACCGGGGCGGGTTTTTCTGGCAGTAACCTTCTACCTTTCTATATGTGCCTGCGTGTGCGTGTGCGTGTGTGTGCCTGTGTATACATATCTATCTCCCGGAGAGGGATTAATTAGCCGGGTTGGAGCTGAAAGAGGCTGCAGTGACGAGCCCAGTGGCGATTGGCCGCCCGCCTGCCTGGCCCTGCCTTTATAATTTCCACACGAGTGCATCTGGGCTCTTATACAAACCAACAGCCAGCTTCTTCTGACATATACACACACACACACACACACACGGCACTTTTTTCCACCGTCTGATTAACCACCCCGCGCACACGCACACACACACACAGAGTGATTACTACGGGAAAACATAAATAAATACGAAGAGGTTTTTATTATTTTGACTACTGGAAGCCTCGCTGTGTCTCAGTGCAACTTTTGTTTTTTCTTGCTGCTGGGGAAGGTGCAGCCCTCGATGCTTTCCTCTCACTCACGGACCCTTTAAAAAAAGGGGGAGGAAAAATATCGCCCCCTCCGCTCCCCCGCCCGCCCCCCCCCGCCTCCCCCCCCCCCCCCCCCCAGCCACACACACTTCAAGACGGCTGATCTAAAAAAGCAGGAAGAGAGCATCTGAGGAGCAGCAGCCCCGGCGCATTTTGAAAAAAAAAACCCCATTTTGTTCCGTTTCAGAGTGCGGCAGCCCGTTTCTCCTCTGAAGTTGGCTCCAGCCCTAGCAGCCGCATTGGATCCCACAGCCTATTGCGAGACTCCGGTGTACAATCCGGATCTCTGCCCCAACATGATCGCGGCCCAGGCCAAGCTGGTGTACCACCTGAATAAATACTACAACGAGAAATGCCAAGCCAGGAAAGCCGCCATCGCCAAAACGATCCGGGAAGTCTGCAAAGTGGTGTCGGACGTGCTGAAGGAGGTGGAGGTGCAGGAGCCCCGCTTCATCAGCTCCCTCAACGAGATGGACAACCGCTACGAGGGGCTGGAGGTCATCTCCCCCACGGAGTTCGAAGTCGTGCTCTACCTGAACCAAATGGGCGTCTTCAACTTCGTGGACGACGGCTCCTTGCCGGGCTGCGCGGTGCTGAAGCTGAGCGACGGGCGCAAGCGGAGCATGTCCCTCTGGGTGGAATTCATCACGGCCTCCGGCTACCTCTCCGCCCGCAAAATCCGCTCCCGGTTCCAGACCCTGGTGGCCCAAGCCGTGGATAAGTGCAGTTACAGGGACGTGGTAAAGATGGTGGCGGACACCAGCGAGGTGAAGCTGCGGATCCGGGACCGGTACGTGGTGCAGATCACCCCGGCGTTCAAGTGCACCGGCATCTGGCCGCGGAGCGCTGCCCACTGGCCGCTCCCCCACATCCCCTGGCCGGGACCCAACCGGGTGGCGGAGGTCAAGGCAGAAGGCTTCAACCTCCTCTCCAAGGAGTGCCACTCGCTGGCCGGCAAGCAGAGCTCGGCCGAGAGCGATGCCTGGGTGCTGCAGTTCGCCGAAGCCGAGAACAGACTGCAGATGGGCGGCTGCAGGAAGAAATGCCTCTCCATCCTCAAAACCCTGCGGGACCGGCACCTGGAGCTGCCGGGCCAGCCCCTCAACAACTACCACATGAAGACTCTGGTTTCCTACGAGTGCGAAAAGCATCCCCGCGAGTCGGACTGGGACGAGTCGTGCCTGGGGGACCGGCTCAACGGGATTTTACTGCAGCTCATCTCCTGCCTCCAGTGCCGGAGGTGCCCGCACTACTTCTTGCCCAACTTAGACCTCTTTCAGGGCAAACCCCACTCGGCCCTGGAAAACGCGGCCAAACAAACGTGGCGACTGGCTAGGGAGATACTTACCAACCCGAAAAGTTTGGAGAAACTTTAGGGGGTGGCCGCGGCGCCGGCCCGACCGACAGATCCGCTCGTTTCCCCGCGAGGTTTAAGCTGCCCGTTCGAAAAGTCAAAGCTTTCCACTTGGCAATGCAAACAAGGGTCTCTTTTAAAAAGGAATATAGCTTAGGCTCCTCACAAAGAACGGCAAATAAGAACAGCAAGTATCGTTCCTCTTACCCTCGTCACAGTTTTGCAGTTCCCCGTGGGAAAAAAAAAAAAAAAACAAAAACAAAAAAAGAGGAGAAAAAAAAAGAAAGAAAGAAAGAAAGTGTGTTACCTGGAAGGGAAAATTGGCCGTAATTTGACACGACTGTGACCATTCTGCCCAGAAACGGTACCAACGGATTATAACAAACCCCGGTATTTTTCTGTAAGCCCTCTGTGAGTAAAAGCTATTTGGATATGCCACCTGAACAAACCTTAATGTATCTTTTAATTTGTATCAAATATTGTGATCACACATTGTCTTTGAAATTGTGGATGTTGGTGTTTTGTGATTTGGTGAACGGAAGTTAAATTGCCATTTGGATACTTCAAGGACATTTTCTGCTAAAGAGAAGATACCATTTAAAAAGGTAGATTTTATCACGGTACTTTTGTTAATTGTCTTCTGAAGTGTCTGAACTTAACAAGTTTACATTTTTCGTTTCATATATATTGCTTGTTCTATTTCTAACATTCCATAAATATACTTGAAATGTTATTTAAATATATTCAAAAGAAATTTGGATTCTGCTTATATAATAACGCTTGAATATTGGAATTATATATTTGAAAATGCACTTGAAATACACTGGATAATTACCTTTTGTGATTTAGATTTTAATTTCTGTTGCTGATTTATTTAATTACAAGCTAATAAATGAAGTAAAATGCATATGGGTAAGCGTTTCAATATCGGATCAAGTTTTCCACTCGAACAAACAGAGGCAGCTGTGGTTTTGTGCATTTTGCCTTTCTGTGGATAGTTGCTTAAATCCTGTAAAGCAGAAAACTTCAGGGCAGCCGCCTCGTTTTGCGTTCTGAATAGTTTTGCAGAGCAGGGAAATACTGGCGGTGCAAACACATTAGAATTTAGCTCCAGACGACCATCGGCAACTGTCAGACACCGATGTAGTTATTAAGGCAGTAACACTTTTTCAGCCGTCAGGAAAGAAATCTCTTTTCGAAAGGTTTGCTGATGTGTTTCTGCTCGGGTTTGAACAAACACAACACATCCCCGGAGCAGTCGGTGTACCGAGCAAGCAGCGAGCCTGATAAACCCGGCGTTCGGGCGCAAGTAGTAATAAAGAAGAAAATAAAATTTATAGGTGAAAGGTTCAAGCCGGCACCAATAAAGTGAACAACAATATTACTCCTGACCTACAAATCCGTTATGAAAGCGCTAAGATTGCCAGTTGCGCTCCCAGAAATCGAGCCCCTGCGCTCCCAGGGCAGGCGGAGGGAATAACATGTGCCTGCCTACAGAACTGCACGCCAGCCAAAATTGCCGTCCGTACTGCAACGCCTGCTCCTTCTCAGCATGCATTTCTGTGAGGCGGCTTTAAAAGCAAAACGCGAAGTAACAGCGCGGATTTTGTTTAGTACCCTAACAGTCAACAAGTGCTGAAAGAGGCCGATCGCCGCTGTAACACCCACCAGCAACTGCTTCCAGTGGGTGCACTGGAACAAACCGTTATACCCAGCCGTTCTGCCAGAATCCCTTTTTTTTTTTTTTTTTTCTCCCAGCGCTGCGAAGAAAGTTTCGACTTTGAGAAATTATTCGTCAAAAAGAAACCACCTTATTACGACCGTATTAGGACGAGATCGCTGGCATTTTCTTGGAAATTATTTATGATATTTCTCCCCCCCCCCCCAAGGTCTTTGTAAAAGCACCTCCCCTATTTTCTCTCTTCCAACGTTTCCCAGCGCAAGAACAAAGAAATAAAGCAACAGCGATAAGACTAAAAAAAAACCAACCCACCCCAAGCCGATGCAGGAGACATGAGCGCCCCGTAACCCGCGTCCCTCCCGTGCGCCCCCTCCTCCCCCCGCGGCCGCCCCCGCTCCCTTCCCGCGGGGGAGGAAAAGCCGCGCGGAGGCTCCGCTCCAATCCCGCACCCCTGCTCTGCCGCGGCCGGGCTGGAGGTTTGCGGGGGGGGAAGGGAAAAGGGGGGCCGGGGGCGGCGCTGGGGAATTGGTAGTAGTAAATGACTTCAGAAAAAAACCAGCCAGAGCTTTCCCAGGAATCAAGTCTTGGGTACATGCCTGTTTTCCCTTTCTTTTTTTTCTTTCTTTCCCCCAGAAGATAAGCAACAACTTGCATTTCAACAGCGTTTACTCAAATGCGCCGTATTTTCTTCCGTGGAAACTAACGTCCTCGAAATAACGGGATTCTTCGGTATCCTCGGAAGGGGTAAAACCCTCCGCGGCGTCTTGGGCAGGCAGCGGGCTGGGACCGCCGCTCCCTCCGGGGATTTCAGAGCAATTGGCTTAACTCCTAAATCTGACCGCGTTCATACAAAGGCACCGCGCGAAAGGCTGTTGGAAAACGCGCCCGCCGCCGTAATAGAGGATTTAACACCGTTAATACATTGCGCGCTTTTTTTTTTTTTTCTTTTTTTTTTTTTCTTTAATAAAACGCAGCGAGAGGCGGCAGACGGGAGCCGAGTTGGGAGGGAGGGGGCGGCCCTGGTACACGTGTACCGGCACCGGGCACCGGGGACCGAGCACCGGGAACCGGGGACCGGGGACCGAGAACCGGGGACCGAGAACCGGGGACCCGGGACCGGGGACCGCCCGCCGCACTCACCTTGGGGTCGATCTTCTTGAAGGCCGGGTCATCCTCATCCACCTCGAAGTAGATCTCCGTGGTGGTGATGGAGAGCGTCCCCTTGGCCACCACCACGGGGGCGATGAGCTGTGCCGGCGTGCTGAGGACCACCGGGCCTGCAAGGCAAAGGGCAGCGGCGTCAGGTCGGAGGAGCCCGGCCGGCCCATCCCGGTGGCCCTTCCCCTTCCCTCCGCCGAGCCAGAGCGCGGCTGAGCCCCCCCAGCAGCTCCGCTCCGAGAACCGGCGGGTTCCTTCCCCCTCCTGCCCGCGGGCAGCGCTTTGAACTCCGCGGCCGGGGCAGAAACGAGCCGCCGGGCTGCGGGGCTGCCCGAGAAAACCAGCCGGCGGCGAAATTGGGAGGGGGTTAGGGTGAAAAAGAGCTGCCTCTTACAAGCAGGTCCCCTCTCTTTTCATGCCCTTCTGCTCCTCGTTAACACTATCGCCGTTTATGTGCGATAGCGGCGACTCGTTACGCGCAGCTCCGACCTGGAAGCGAAGGGTCCCGGCGGGCGGGCACCGACCCCGAGGAACCCGGGGACATCGCTTTTAGCTCTGGCTCCAGACTCCAAGTCCCGAAGTTTGGCGAAAGATTGGGGTTTTGGGGTTTTTTTTTTGTTGCTTTTTTTTTTTTTTTACCTGCTTCCATACCCCAGGCACACAAAGGCTAGCATCGTTAAATATGTTTACAGCAAGACCATTTTTATTTCAACTTGCTGTCACTTAATCCTTCTAAAATTACTGTCACAATATTGCCCTCAAATGCGTTTCTTAACGAGATGCTTGCACGGGCACTGAAAAGATGGGACGGGGAAAACCTATTATAAAAGGCAGCCTTCTCAGCACAAAGTGTTAGGGTTTAATTCGGGGGAAAAAAAACTTCTGCTCTAATGCCACAGACGACAGGGGATCGCTTTTTCACCACCCTGTCCTCAGTACAAATGCAATCTTCTGCTAAAGCTGGCAGTGTCGGTGTTTAGGAAGCTCGCTTGCTCAAATTAAAAGATTAAATGTAAAACACTCTTCTGGATCGAACCACTAAAGCCTGTAGGGTGATTTGTATACGCACACGCAAACACACACGTACGCACGCACGAACACGCATCTGCCACACAAATAATAAAAGCCTCAGTCCTGAGAAACTGGGCGCAACGCCCCGACATTGCCCAACTGATGGCCTTGGTTGAAGGCTGACCAGGGGGTGGGTTTTTTGGGGGGGTCGGGTTTAACGCCGTTCAATTCTCCTCCGCCAGAAGGAAGACCTGGCTCAGATGGCCGAGAGAAAGCCTCCCTACGGTTCCAGCCGCCATCGTCCCCGGACAACGGCGGTCCCTCTGGTGCTGAAGGCAGCGCCGGACAAAGGCTGGGCCTGGCACGGCGGAGGCCAGGCCTTGGGTCGCCGGTTGGCACCTCGCCTCGCTCCCCGGCATGGCGGGTGTGCTCGGCTACTGGCCTCCACCACCAACTTAGCCCAAATCAGTCCCGTACCGGCGCAGCTAACCGTCGAGGTTGGTCGCTTTTCGCTTTTACGCTTAATGCCCAACTTGAGGCCGCTTACGCCGCAAAATAAATAAAAGAGGAAAGGCGCGGATTGCTGCGTGCGCGAGGGGAAGCTCAACCGCACGGTTCCAGTGACAGCTTTCAGCAGCCCAGCGTGGCAGGCTGGATAATATTGATACGAACTCTATTTTCTTTCATTTTATTGTTTTCCATCTCCTAATAAACTGGGGTAGCCTCTTGACCCTAGTCAGCTGATCGGAATCACATGCGCCGGGCTCGCTTTGCTGCTCTCCCCGTCTCGCCTCCATCTTCTCTCCCTCCCTGCGCGGCGAGAAAGGAGCCGAGCCGAACCCAGCCGAACCGAGCCGGGGAAGCCCGGCTGCAGGCTCCGAAGGGCAAGGGCGATCGATCCGAAACGCCGCTTTAAAGCCTCATCAATCTTCATCTGAGGTCGCTCAAGTCATTACGCCCGATTCCCTTGTACGATTACAAGTGGATTTGGGTTTCTATTCCCCAGACCCCCGGGCTTTGTGTTTCCAGAAAGGGGGGGGGGGGGTCCGGGCAGCCGGCGGCTCCCTGCCCCGCCGAAACACTCGCCCTCCCGGGCGGAGCATCGCGGCCCTCCCCTCGCCCCGACGCACGGTGATGGGCTCCCGGCCTTTGTGCCGGAGGAGAAGCCCCTTCGGAAGCCGCGTCCGGGCAACGACCCCGATATTCGATCATTTTTAAGGAGGCGTTTGGGGGCTTTGCTGGATCCCAGAAGGAAGACCGGCAGTTTAATCCAATTACCTCTTTTTTTTTTTCCCACCCCTGGTGTTATGCGGCTAAAATAAAAAAAAAAAAAAATGAACCCGCAGCTATTTAATGGTCGAAAGGCCAAAACCTAGCGTCTGTCACCCAGGAGAAGACAATCCGTGCGCCCGGGGTAGCGGAACGCACCCGCGGACTGGGGCGGGCAGAGCTGCAGAAGCCGGGGGGGCATGCGGAGGGGAAGGGGACATTCCCTTCCGAGCCCGTTACTGGATGCGGGCGAAATCGGGGATTTCTGCCTTCCTCCTCCTCCTCCTCCCGAGGCCCCAGAGCGGTACCTTGGCATCTGCCCGGTGTTCTGCTCGAAGGACACCCGAGATTTGTTGCAACGTAAACGTGTCAGAGGTATTAAAAGGCGACAAGGAACGAGCGTTAGTGTACTCTCCAGACGAGAAAACGTTTCCCTGCGGTTTTTTTTTTTTGGTGGTGGTGTTTTTTTCTTTTCTCTTTTGGTAAAAAAGAAGCAGAAAGCGTAATAAACAGTGGTCAAATTGCGGGATTTCGGGGGAGGGTGCGTTCAAACTAAGTTAAAAAAACCTTTGCAGGGTTTTTTTTTTTTCGCCCCTCCTGAAAGCACAAGATGAAAAAATATTCGGCATTAGCACTGTGTCATTTTTACACTTGTCCTTTGGAAATCTCCAATTACAACTTCCAATTCCATAGCATGTTTAAGGAGCGCTGAGTCTTTTTGTTGTAGCCTTCAGGGAGCAAGCCAGCCACTGAGAGAATACGAAATTAATCCACTACAGCTATAGAGAGAGAGGATTATGTTTTAATCCCCTTTGGGATAGTCTCTGGATTTTAAGGATCGGATATTAAAATGTGTACATAGCGCATAATCAAAACACTGCAGATTTTCCATATGGCACCGAGCTACCGGGAAGCTCGGGGTCTCCTCCCCAAACCCACCCGATAACCTACGGCAACAAAAAGCCGGGCACACCTGAGCCGGCACCCGCGGGCCGGGCTCATTCGCTGTGCGGGCAAAAAAAAAAAAAGAAAAAAAAAAAAAGAAGAAAAAAAAAGAAGACCGGGCTCCGGCTCCCAGCCTGGCCCCGGCCCTCGGGGCTGAGGGTGAGCTGCGCTTTTCCAGGGGATGGCTGGAAAGAGTCATTCCCGGCGCGGCTGGGACCGGCCGGCCCGGGGGACCGCGACCCCCGGCACCGGGGGCGGCTGCCGGCCGCTCCCCGCGGACCTCGGGAGCGGCCCCGAGGGCATCGCCCTTCCAGCTCCGGGGGGAAAAGCCCAACCTGTGGCTGCTCCGCTTCACCGAACAGCCCTGGGGGGACACACGGGGGGACGGGCGGCTGGAGCGGGGCTCGGAGCATCTCTCGGCCGGGGCCGGCTCCTGGCTGCCCCTTCCCAGCGCCTCTGAAGCGGCCGCCGCGGCAGAGCCCTAACAAAGAAGTTCTGGCCTTAAAAAGCAGAGCAGGAGTCACTTCAGCTCCACAGGTCTTGTAATCGGTTCAGCTGGGGAGCTTTCCGCTTCGCCTGCGGTCGGCACATGTGATTTACATTTCTAAAACAAACGCTACCGCGCATATACTTTTTAAAATAATATTTTCTTTCCAAAAGTAAATGATTGGGGGATTAGAAGGTCCCAGTGAATAAAAGCAGAATGTAATCTCTCTCCTCCCCTCCGCTAATTTTTGTGAGACGGAGGCTTCGGTCCTTGTAGTTAGTTCTTGCCTCTGAGCACTTGTGTTTTTCAAGCTCAAGTACAGAAAGTCAACGCGAGTGAAAAGTTCTATCAGGTGAAAGAGTTTGCTGTCTGCTAAAGCAATGCCAGTAAAATTGCACCTCTGAAGGAAAGCGCCAAAGGAGGGGTGTTTTGAACTCGTTATTATTTCAAACGTTTTCCTAAACTATCATTTTTAACTGTAAGAGCTAAAGATGTGTTACATTTGTGAGCCTGAAAATTACACCGGAGGTGTATTTGCTAAGATGATCGCCCGTAATTACTCCTAAGCAGGCTAAGATACATGCTTTTATATGCTGAATTATGAAAACAAGCAATTTACCTGCTGCAGCCTTAGAATCTAACTTTTAGAATAATATTTTGGTGATTACTTATCAATGAAAAAATACTAGCTGGGACAAATACTTTGAAAATACATCCAATCGGCTAGACCAATTTAATTTTACAATCTACTGGTAATTATTCTGAAAAACAAGTCATGAATATTGTCATGTTTAATTTTTAGCTGACACTGTTTTAAAGGAATAAACATATCAATCTTTTTTTTCACCTACCGTTTAACATGGAAAATACAAAACAGATTAGCTGGAACTAATAAATTTACTATGTAAAATAGTTTGCATAAACTACAATTTGTAATTTGATATGATACTTAAACAAGAATTTTAAATATTAAGAATAATTATTAAAAATCACTCACAAGATACCTGAAATAAGACAACTGAAATTCCCTCAGCACTTTATAACTCTAAAGCCAAGTGTATCTGACATTGACTTGCATTTAAAATGACTACAAATCCTGATACTTGCAACAATTTATATGTAACACACACTCACACACACAAAACCTTCAGTTTCTTGTAATACAAATCACACAGCATACAAGCAGAAACAGGTATAGGCACCAGAAGCCTCTGGGAAACGCTCTGTAGTCAGAAAAATATTTCAACCAATTAGCGTGATTAATATAATACATGCACTGCCATGTAAATAACAAGTAAACGATGTAAGATTCCTAAAAAGCAAGTCACAGAATTTAGTCTTTCTTGTTCCTATTGTCGTCATAAATCCGATCCAAGCTACCCTCTAAAAAGACTTCTGCAGTAAATATATCGAACTTACATGAGGATGGTTGCCCCCAATTTGTTCTCCACTATAGCAGATACAGGGAGTAACTCCTTCACTCAAGCCAAGGCTGTTATAAGAATGTATATATACAGCTCGCTTTACATATCACTTTCAACAGTTTCAATAAAGAGAATAATTTGCACAACTTCTTGATTGCAAAACTCAGAATCTAAGTCTAAACGTGACTATAATCTTGTTGTTCTCCTCCGCCACTGAGTAACAACCCCAATTCCTTTCCCTGGTTTTCAGAGATATCCAAGCCTACTTTGTTGGCTTTTTGCTCTTGCACAATCATATGTTTCATATTGTGAGGGAGGGATTGATTTTTATTGTTTGTTTAAATGTCATTGCCGGTATGGATAGGCCCTGATATCCAAAATTTTCCCCACTTTTTCTCCCTTTCCCCCATAAAGCATGCAACACTACTACTAACATCAAAGATCAACTTCAATGGTCTTTTTCAACAACAATAACTAAACAATTACAGCAACTCAATTCTCTTAAGTGGTGCCATAACAGCAAACAAATGTGTTTGATTAAAAAGAAAATGTAAATAAAAATACTCTTACCTATTACAACTGTGAACAAAATAGTAAGAAAGAAATACATATTTTTGCTGAGATTGTGAAAATAGTTAAAGATAGTGTTGCTTAAGGAAAAAAAAAGTAATTTTCTCTTGAACATATACATACTTTCCATACATTTGAATGAAGTGACACATGCACCTCCACAGGTAAATTATTATTTGAATTCCATACCTTCCCAGTCACACTGAAAGAAAAATGAAAAATAGTACTTCTTCCTGAGGGAAAGCATGTTTCACAATATTCCTTGGAATAAGTATCTTTTTATATTGTTCAAATAGTGTGATAGAAAGCAACCACTTAACAGAACAGTTACAGAATATGCAGAGACAGGCTCAGTACTGTACCAAAGTCAATCTTACTAGGTATCTTCTCCCTGAAGGTCCCCTGGAACAACTAGCTTGGTGTCTAACCGCCTAAAGCAACTCCAAAAATCGACTTTTGCCCCCTTTTGCAGGTAAAGTCTGATTTGCTCTGTGGCACACATGAGAACCTCTGAACTGTGCTCGAGCAATGAGTGGCTTACATAGGTTTAGTGTTCTTCCAGGACGTGTTCAAGCACCAACCTGCCAGATGATCAGGTATTAATAATAATCAAGACTGCCCTTAATGATTTACAGCTGGCCAGAAACTTAAATGTTTGGGATAGGGACCTCACTACTGCAATGCATACATTTCCCACTTCGAAATTAGATTCATTCAGTGTGCTCTGCCTGAAGCTATACCTTGGAAGGACGGAGTAATTTAAGCTGGTTTAGAAACTAAGAACTGGATCGTTAAACAGTGCATCCAGATGTGAGTGTGCTACACTAACGCGCTATGATCTGCACTAGCTTCCTCCTCATTTTCAGGTAAAACTTAAGGTACTTTTTTCAACCTAGAAAACCTTAAGTGATGCTGAACATGCCTGTATAAGTGAGAGCTTTTCTCTCAGAGACAGTCACTATAGCTGTCTATTTAATCAAAAGGCAACAGAAAAAACACACCTTAGAAAAGCATACATAATGTCGGAAGAAGAAAGGAGAAAGCAGAGAGAGCATCCCGCTATAGCAGTATACCACTGAAACGGGCACTTGCTGGAAATGAGTCAGGAACACGAGGGATCAAATCCCAGTTGCCAGTCTGAGTGAACCAGACTTGACAGGTATCTTATACAGCCCAGCCTGTGTACCTTGTCATGCCAATAGAGCTCAATTGATTAGAAGTGAAAGATGTGAGCCCTCAGCTTTCAGTTCTTCTAGTTTCCATTCTGGAAAAGCTCTTCACGATAAACTGTAAGCCTTCTACGTCCTGAGACCATAGTGAAAAGAAGTGTTATGGTCAGATAGCTTGTGATATTTTAAAGTTCACTTATTTGGTTAGCTACTCCTATATGTGTGGGGGAAGCAAGAAGTAAGTTGTTGAATCAGTATATACCTTCCTAGGTATATTTGGAAGAATCATCTAAGGAGCAATAGTTGTAACTTCAACATTTTCTGAAAATAAAAAAGTATCTCTAAACACCACCACAACCAATAGAGAGTGTTTTCTAGCGTAACTGTGTCTACTGGTCGATTGTATATTTTGCTTTCCCACAGTTGGGAAACTTCTGAAGACACAAAGATTCTCTGGTACCTAATAAAAGCAGAATCAATGTGTCAGGCTCTGTCATGTAGGCTTTTTTCCTTAACAACCTGATTTCATTGCAGGAATTTTATTGCTTCTGAAATCCTTACTCCTGTGTTAAAGTTTGCTCAAAATGGCTTCCAGGTTCAGAAGTTACAAAGATAGAGGCTGACAGAGGATGCTCACATAAACCTTGTTTCTTTAGAAAGCCAAGCTAAAAGCATTTGTGTAACAGGCTACCAGTGAGGACTCTCCAGATGCGCTGGATGAGGCTGCCTCTTGCACAATTTCTGGCTAGCGAAACCAAGACTAACCAAACTGTCTTCTTGATTGATTTTTTTAGCTTGCTTCCATAACACCAGTGGAAAAAAAAAAAAAAAAAGGCAAAAATCCTGTCCATAGGTCAATGAAAGTGCTTAGTTTAAACATAGGTACTGTTAATACAGTTCTGGATACATTCCTACCTCTGATCTATGTAGGTCTGTCCCTATCCGTTCTTATGAAGATTACAGGGATTTTTATATGGAAACCAATTGCATAGTGAAGATGAAATAAGGTGCCGAACGGCGGAGTCTGGCTCCTTATGTCTAGGCCTGTCTTTCTGCAGTCTCTCTCCTATATATCAGGTAGCTCATCAGCTTGACCTTTGATAAGCTAACCAGTTCCATCCAGGGTGTGTGTGGTACCTTGGGACAAGAGAGAAACTACAGACCTATGCCCTAGGCAAGCGTGCAGTTGTAGAGTCCACTGTAGTCTAACTTCGCAGCCTTAGAAATTTCAAATAAAAAGAGTTTTGCAAGTTATGGAAAAAAAATAAAAATTAAATAGACTGGTATGAGTGGACAGGAGAGCACATGAAGCATTCTCAGAGCCATTCATAAATACAAACCAACAAAGTTTGAATTGATTTAATTTTAAAGCTTGGAAAGCAGGAAATACGGCTGTCACTTTAAAAGCTGAAGATGCTCAGACTTAGAGCGGGGTGTAATAAGGTACAAAGTGAAGAGCTCTTCAAAGCTGTGCTTAGGAGCACTATCATATGTGACTGACAACCACCTTATAAAATATTAAGCTATTTTGGATAGTAATGTGGAAAAAATGGTTAGAATAAACACTGAGATGTCTAAAAATAGTATGTTATAGAAACTGCGGGGCTTTTTTTTGTTTTCAATGTGAAAGCCAACTACATATCAAAAGTATAACTGTTTTCAGTTTATGCCTGAATCTATAGTCTAAATTAAAGTCATACAAATATGTTTTTCTTTTTTATACTAAGACTTGAGGATCAAAATCTGAATATATAATAAGCAGAAACTATGGAAATCTGGCTGAATTAAATTTCCATGTTTGGAAGTACAAGTCTCGTGTGGTTACATGTCTACCATAAAAAGGGAAAAAGAATCACTCTTCTTCCACATTCCTGTCCTTTACCCAAGCAAGCAACACCCCCCCCCCCCCCGAAATTCCTATCTCGAATGCTAATTTGCAAGAAAAATGGAGTTTGAGGGGAGAAAACTACTTGGTGGCACATGCTGTATTCAGTGAATAGTTTCCATTGAGAAGCTTGAAAAACTAGGAGAAATATTAAGACTTTTTTTGGTGTTTTCTAATGAAACTTTGATATTTGTTATTTAACTGACACATTTGTGTGTATGCATATACATACATCCTTTCTTAAAGTAAAAAGCATAAAACATGGGAAGGCTTAAGGTACCTTAGCCACCTCCAGAGCGAGAGAAAACCAGAGTGAGAGAAAGAGCGTGTAAGAGAGAGGAGAGAGAGAGAAAACGGGTGAAAAAGAATGAGAATTAACTACTGCCTCTGACTCTGGAAGCCTCAGAGGTGCAAGCTGTTGGAGGCTGAGAGAGAATTATTAGGAAGCATCACGGCACACTTGTTGCAGTCCTTCCTGGGCTTCCCCTCTGGTTGCTGGTTCTGCCCCCCCCGGCCCATCACGGCCCATCAGAGCCACTGGTGTGTGGAGGAGGAGGAGGAGAGGCCGCGATGGCCAGCAGGGCTCTGCCAGCCTCGCAGGAGAGGACACACCGGGGAGGGAGGAGAAGGGCTGGAGAGGGACGGTGAGACTACCCTTGGAACCACTGCCACGCTTTGCTCTCCAGGAGCGGCGAGGGATGAGGATGATTCCTCTCCTCCAAAACCTCCTGGGTAGGCTGTGGTTGCTGCTGGACACAATATAATGTGCTATTTGGGCCTTTCTTTCATCCCATTACTCTGACAGCAGATAACCTAGCAAAACTTTCTCTGGTTGGCCCCCCCAAAATGATGGGTTTTTTTGCCTGAAAAATCTAATAATTTGAAAATCTGCCTTCTCAGTAGAGGCCCATGTTATTGTTCTTTTCTTTCATTAAGACAATCTACTGTTTGTCTAACTCCATTAACAAAAACAATAGAAATGATCCTACATTCCTTAAAATCATTTTGAGATGGCAACAGAAGAAAAAACAAGAAAATATGCCCTCCATTACTCCTTAAGAATAGGTAAGAAAAAGTCACAAACAGCTTTGCTTACCAGAGATTATCTACACTGGTCAACTCTTGTGAAGAAAATGCAGTGTCAGATTTTGGCCATAAGAAATGTTACTGCAACTAAATACGTGTATGTACAAATATTAAACGCGTATTATATATATAAAGATGAATCGATCGTATTTAAGTTTTCCATCCCAAATACTTATTTTGTGAGCTTTTTGTGGCTTTAGATGCCATTCCTTGGTGTGTTAGTGTTTTTATTACTGCATCTGTCCCTGTGCAAGGCTTCAAAATAATTTCAGAAATGTAAATGAGTCCTTTGTTAGAACCAGGAATAGAAAATTTCCCTAAGGGCTAAATGATTTACTTTTTTTTTAGGTACTGCTATACAATTTTAACAGTAACTCTATGTAGTAGAACTTTTGGCACTATTCCAATTTCCTCTAATGACAGCGTCAAATATTTTTTCAATTGGAAATTGCTCAAAATCATGATGTCTCCTGTCAGTTTATCCAAAAGAAGACAAAAGGCTTATTTTGCATAGGCCACAAAACAGATGTTGATAATGTTTGGTTACCACCAGTCTTGTCTGGACTTCAAACAGATGACCTGGAAGTGAAAGGTCTTATATCTCATTAATAATACTACAAGCTGTCAAATCCTCATGACCTAGTGTGTTCCTTAACACAGGGCAGTAAGTCAATACACTCAGAACACTACCAAGAAGTCTGGACAGCGGGCTTAGCACATTTAGTCCTCAAGCCAATGTGGACGAGCTACCCATGCTGGCTTGGCTGGAAGACCAGCTCTTGTTTAGCAGTGGTAATGCTGCTTTCTAGAAATATTCCTACCCTGAGGTTCAGAGTTGCTGGAAGTCAGGGCAGTGCGGGGATGCTGCGTCCCACTCAGACCCTCCTGGCACATCTGCATTGTGGGGGGTTTCCTTCCACCTAGAGACTGACGGCCAAGAAGAAGGGAAGATTCTGCAGCGAAGGTTAAGATACGTTAAGACTAAGATGCATTAAAGGCAGTTAGGGGCTTTCCTTGGGTTTATTGGACGAGTTGCTCAATCTTCTCATATAATGGAGCGAATAATATGTATTTATTCTTGCAAGCCTGTTGTGAGGCTGTAATTCACCACGGCTTACGAGGAAGTCAGATTCTAAGTTGATTGAGCCCATGCAAGTAACCAGACAGATGCCTGCCAAAGCCTTTTGTCTTCCTAAAATATCCCAGAGCCTCATATCCTCCTATCTTTATTTCCTTTTTTCTTTCTAGAAACTACTCTTTAGAGAGTAGCAAAAGACTTTGTCAAGGATACTTTGTCTGACTGGGGTCTATTGGCTGTTGCCACCAGCCATATGACAAAACAGATGAAATGTGCTCCAGTTACAGAACACGTATCTTTCAAAAATGTCATTAAGGCTAAATTCTGCTCTCGGATGCACACAGACAGTTCTCAGCAAGTCAACTGCAACTTCACAACAAAGAGAAGAGAACGTACTTCTAAAATGTAAAATTCATAAAACCTGAGTAGTTCAACATTCATTCTGGTTTTGGTTTTTGTCTTTTTTTTTTTTTAATGACCTATTTTAGTGCAAGATCAGCACTTAAAAAAAAAGTTTGGGGAAAGAATATTAATTATATATTAAAACATATTTCCTTTTGAGAATGCCAGCTTATGATATTAGAATACATCCACATATTTTTCATTTTGAAAAAAATCACCTACTAAGCAGAAGACAAACTGTTAGCAAATTTGTACTCTCAGGCTCTTAAGAGAAAAGGTAAGTACTTAAAAGCCCTATTGCAGTATTAGAAAATAGAAAAGGAAAAGTAGAAGTGTTAGTAATATCAGCTCACTACAGTGGATTTGATTGTATTACCCACAGATTCACAATATATTAGAAAACTGTTAAAATTGACTGGGCTATCTCAATCATTAGTTCTAACAGAGATGTCACTTGCCTCTTGAAGTGAACAGTCTGGGAAGAAAAGGAGCTAAAACTGAAACAGAAAAAAGTAAAATATTTTAACATGTAAATGCTAAAACAAGAACATCTTTTGATAACTCATACTGTAAGACAGTTAAAATACTGCTTTAGTTAAAAATCTTGATGCAAACTTAGAAGTCATAATTCTAAGACCATAATAACATGGAATCTGATTTTAATATTTTATTAAAATGCTACTTAATATAATGAAATCTGACGAACTGCCATTGCAACATATGGAATACTAGGATTATACAATAAAAATATTCAGACTATAATTATTTAAAAATTCTCCATCCCATATGTAATTTATCAAAGTGAACTTTACATTGATTTGTGCCACATGGTTGATGAAAAACTATAAAGAGTCTCTGGAACAAAAGGTATGTACAGATAACTTTGTAAGAACAGTCCCAATCTGTTTCAAACTTTCTTTTTTTTTTTTCCAGTTTAACTTCACAAATCAAAATACTGTGATATTTATATTCTCTTAGTTAAAAGTTTTCTAAAATCTAAGGTCTCATCTTTTTAAAAGGTGCCTTAGTTTCATGGAATACACAATGTTAACTTGTTTTAGTTAAATGTGGAGAATCTTAAATCAATTTAAACCTGGTTTATAACGATTTTGTTTAATTCCTATCCCTTACTGAGGCAATCCAAATCGTTGTAAACCAGGTTTAAATTGAATTAAGCTTTAAAGTTAAATTGAAGGTATATCTGAATATAGAAATCCCTATGTGTCATTCCACTCCGAACAGTAACTAGCTATAAATGATGCTGTGATTCCTTGCCTACTGCTTTTCTTGATTTCAGTTATTGGACTCAAGTTTCAGAGTCACATTGTATATACTCAAAACTGTGGAAAACAGTGACATCGTTATATGCAAAATCATGCGGCGAACCAGAGGGTACGGAGGGATTCAGGTTTTTTTCACCGATGGGTAAAATTTACAGAAGACACATATGATACCGTGTGTAACCATTAACTTTCAAAATCCTTTCAGCTCCAAAAACGAGCAAGACTCGAGTAGCAAAGGCTGCAGTTAATCTAATAGTAAAAATGAGGTAGTGGAATGTGGGTTCTTTTTGAGAAATTCACAGTTTTTGGTACACATACAGCACCATTGTCACATCACCTCACCACACTCGGAGGCGCCTTGCTCGCCCTGTTAGTGTTGATAGGGAACACAAAAGATAATTTCTGACAGTGTTAGGACACACATCCTGCCAATATTTGAAAAGTTAATTTGTTTTGATTTCTATAATTTCTGTTTTTCTAATATTGACAATATCTCCCAACTTCTAGAAACTGTAAAAGCAAAGGACTGGAATTACTGTGCCATGCCCTGAAGGAGCAGGGGATGTCCTGCCTGTAGTCATCTCTAGTAAAAGGGTACATGGCACATTGATACTTAAGGACACATTGAAATGCCAGGTTTTTGCAGAGGGATGCAGCTATAGGGATTGTACTGCATCGGTGTGTTTGAACACAATGGCAGTGTTGGGGCATATATAAGAACTTCACAGCTGACTATGAGATTTCCCAGACTGGGCAAGAATTTTTCATGTCCACTTTGCAGTTCTAATCAATATTTCAATGTAAATGCATATTGCAGCCTTTAAACTATAGCTACTGTATGCATATTTAGTTGGAAGCACTGTTCTTAGCTATAAGAACTTAGCCAAAGTGGTACCGAGTTTTCCTTCTACAGGAGAAAGGGACATTGATCAAATTATCCCACTAATGGTCCTGCTTGACGCACTATTTTATTGACTTAAGACAACAGTGTCTCAGCAATGGTTAGCTGCAGGTTGAGAAAGCAAGCAGGCTGACTTATTAACTGTGATAATTATATACTGAAGGTTGCTCCCAAATAAAAGCATTTACCTCCCTCCTCTGCTCTGCTCTAGTTTCAAAGTATGAGACCAACTAACTTCCATGTAGGCATTTTTTGCTTTTTTAATTTGATTGTTTATTTTTTGTTTTGCCTTGTTTTGTTTTTTTTTACCATCCATTTACAATCTTATCTTTGCTACAAATTTTGACTATGGCATCAGAAGAGAGTGCAGGAGCAAAGATAACTATTTTGGAAATTCAATTATGCAGAAAAAATCCTGAGACATTACAAAACTTCCCCTTAGTGGAGCAGTTTAATAAACTTATTCCTAAGTAAATTAACCTAAGAGATTTCATACTGCATTTCACAGTTCTCACATTTTTGTCTCGCCTGAGAGGAGCGTGCATTTTCAACTTTCAACGTGCCTTTCTCCCCAGACTACTTCCCCAGGAGAGGTAGCATTGCCTCAAGACAGAGCTGTAGCAGAACCTGCTAGAAGACGGATAAAACTGAGACCTCGCTGCATCCCTTCGCCCAGGGAGAAAGGACCAGAGGGGTTCTCTCATGGACATATTTCCAGAGGACTCATTCCCAGCCCGTACGCAACTTTTTCCCTCGCTGTGACGGATGGGTTGAGGGAACTGCGGCCCCCCCTAACTCCATCCCCGAGAGGAGCGGGTACCAGCCGGAGCGCAGGTCCCTCGTCACGAGCCGCGTGGTGCTCGGGATCGGGTTGGGAACGTGCACAACCGTGCTCCGACACTCAAAACCTGGAGTTGTGGAATCAGGCCACGTTTCCATTTTAACAACAGCAACAGGAAATGTTCCAAAGTAGTTTTACAGAATTTCCAATGCCTCGCAGGCAGTAATAAAAGCCCTTGAGGTACTGATGTTTCTCACATCCCTGCTGAAAGGCTGTGCGGTGGGCACGTGCTTTGTAATCGTTCCCCTAGTTCATGGAAGTAGGACATCATATTAAATCTAGAACACAGAGAATCTGTTTGTACTGTAATTGTATGCTTAGCTGTCAATATGAAGACACTAACCACAAAGGTTAAGGAACTAACAAGTTTAAAAGAGCCTTTCGGCTCATATCTTAATTGTAAGGAAAAGTATAATTACCTGCCAGGTTGTCAATCTCTTTCTCTTGGAGCAGGCTAACAGCATCATCATCTCCTTCCAGCATAAGCTCTGTTTCTGCATTCTGATTTACCACAGCTTGACTTCGGAAAGTTTTCTTCGACTTCACTACATCCTCTTCGGTGCCTAAAAAAGTTACAAATGTCGTGAAGTTAACTTAATAGTATTTTAAATATAAACCAAAACCAGTCAAGTAGTAACAAAATACAGTGTAAATCAAGTTTATCAAAAAAAGGAAGGAACATTTTCCAAAACTTTATCAAGGTTTACAAAATATGCAGCCTTATTCTGTCTTTCAAAATATATCTTGAATAAAATTCAAACTGTTTCACAAAGACTCTCCTGCTTTTAATAATTGCTATGTACTTTATGTTCAATGTTGTTCCATTAGTTTTGCACCTGCAAGAAATTCAGCAGGAGTTTCTCTTGGATTGCGGGTGTCCTGACTCTGACTGACCTCTGAGAGCTCAAACCACCTACTCTAAAAAAAGGAGTTGCTTGCAGGAATTCAAAATCTGTCATGATTTTCATCTTAGAGATAGGAGGGACAGGATGGTGAAGGAGGAGGTTGGTTATCTCAATATACGGTAACAACAAGGTAGGCTATGCCGAGATTCAGAAAAGACCGAAAAAAGACAAGCGCAGTGAGGGAACTTTGCTGTGCATCTGTGTGTGTGTTTTTAAGGAGCACAATAAAAATGTCAGTGCATGGACACGTGCCAATCACCTCGAATGTCTTCACAGGTAAGTCTTACCCTTTCTTCTTGCCTACAGCTGATGACTTCTATCCGGACTGCCAGCTCCTTATGGCAGAAGATGTACTATCTTACGTCTTGGGAAGGTCCTACTAGCGCTTGCCAGAGTTTATTCACATGATGTAAAAAATTAAGCATAGTGTGGTCAAATGATAGAATCGTAAGTAGCTTTCATAATATAAATAGCTTTCATGTTATTGTTGTGACATCCACATGGTGGTTTTTTCTTAGCTGGGGAGAGGTCATTAGCTTTATTTTCAGTACTACATACTCATAGTAGCCTTAGGCAAGAAAGCTTCTGTTTTTTTCCTAAACAGAAAACCCTGCATCCTCACCTTGGACCATACAAGATCTGGCCATCTCCAGTTCTGCCAACCAAGAAATAAAACCCAAACGTATTCTCTCCTTTCTGTTTGATAATTTGGAAATTTGCTTCCTACTAAGCTACAGAACAATGGGTAAAATCTGAGAAAAACCAGGCACGTGCGGATTTTGTCTTCTACAATGCCTGAACTGAGCAACCTGCTCTAGCGGAAGGTGTCCCTGCCCATGGCAGGGGGTTGGAGCTAGGTGGTCTTTAAGGTCCCTTCCAACCCAAACCATTCTGTGATTCTATGATTCTAACTTAAACATGATGAATACTATTATGACAGATGTAAGATGATGAGGTAAAGGCCAGTAAGACTCATGGCCTCATATTAATACAGGACAATTAAGAGGAATACAGTAAGCTGATAGGTTAGTGAAGATAGATGCAGAGTATGGAACTGATGTGTCAGGCAGTTTTGTTATTACAAACTGTAGGGAAGGTGTTATGGTTTTATCTCCTACTCTTATATGAGTCTTTTAATTAGTTTGTGCACAGGAGAGTCACACCATGGAAGTAAAAATGCTGGAGATGTATTTTTCTGTGAGTGTATTTATTTACTCTGTTTGAAGACCACTCTTAGCGTGCCACTTGATATCGGACTCCACCACAGGCAGGGACAACCTCATGTTTTACATTGCCTAATATTAACCTTTTGGATACTATCGCTAATATCCCAATTGCTATTTCTGAAAATCCAGAGCAGGTAAAGACAAACAAGTAAGCAAAACCCCATTTTTTTTCAGCATGCCCAAAATTAAGGACAGCATCTCTAGTCTTTCTGTTTGTTGTTGTCTCCACTAGGACCATACTGATACTGACAGCAATTAAGACAATACCAACGCCGATACATATCAAAACACTGTGTTGTGCTGTGTTCAGTTATTAGGCTGTGATCATTACCTCACTTGCATAGGTTACTGCTTATTACAACTAACTGTAATTATTCACCCAATTTAAAATTGAATCAAGTAACTAATGGTTGGAAAAGTTTTCAGTATTTTGTCCAAGCTTTCGTTTTTTTGTTTGGTTTGTGTTCTTTTTTTTTTTTTCCCCCTCTAATTCACAAAAAGGAGGAAGAATTGTAGGAGTTTGGAAAAATGCAAAGGAGTAATGTGCTGTAACAGACCTTGAGTTTTATCACATCAGAACTGTCCTGACTATTTAATTGCTGGATCAGGATCCTGTTACACTTGTGTTTACTGCAAGGGAGTTTAGCATCATTTGACACAAGTAATAGCTCCTGCTGTGAAGCATTTGACACTAAAGGAGACCGTGCCTGAGATGAACTAACACGATGGAGGAAGGAAGCATGAAAATACTCTTCTCCTCCTTTTTGGTAGTTCTAGTGTTACGAAAGTTTCTGGCTTTATAAAATGTGATAATCTTCAAACGAATTACTTCAAAAGTACCAATCTGGAGTAATCATAGAGTCAACCATTTCTGTAGTAACTGATTAGATTAGTAACAGTCCTTTAAAATTATTTATGCATGAAGATATATTTTTAAAGTTGCAATAAAAAAGTTCCAAGCCCCCAATTATTACTAACACTTAAAACGCATCAGAAGAACCTGAAATTTATTGTATTATTTTAAATCCCTCGTGATGAGGGTTCCAGTTACCAGATTACAGAAATATTGCCAGACACCAATGTAAGAAACATGGTAGAGTAGAAGGCATTAAATTAGTTTGGCAAATTTGGAGCTTAGCAACAAGATGAATGTTTCTAAAATCCATTCTGGTTTATAATATTAAACATACATTTATCTAAAAGAAATATAGTAAGTGGCGCTTCTTTGTCTTGATGGAAAAAAGCTCTGGTTTGGCTGTTGTTTAAATTTATCACTTTGCTGAGTGCACCTCAGTTTTGCTGTACTGTACCAAACATTTATCTAAATGAAAGTGTACGAGACCCAGAGTTGCCCTTCAATCACTATATCCTTTATGAATTAGAGTTCCATTTATCAAAATTACAGCAAGAAGAGTAAGGTCTCACAGGGCTGTCTCATTACAAGGCTTGTAAACACTGTCCTTACAAAGAAATGGTTTAACACCTAACAAATCAAAAACTGATTGGGAATAGAATTTATTTGAGATCATCTATCTTCGGAAGACGTGCTGTACTGAGTGCACTTCGTGGCCTTTCTACCCATTCATCAAGAAATTAACAAGCGAATACCACAGACCACCAGATCTCCTTGGATCCTGAAACGTGAAATATGTTCAAAACAGATCTGTCACAGATGTTCTATTTTTATATCTCAAGACGACTTCAAAAAGGTTTTAAAATAAGAGAACCTCTCCAAATAAGAGTATGAAGAAAAACAACTTGTCTCTTTAAAACTAGACAACAAACTGAATAAAAAATTATATGACACAAAACTATGTCTAGTATTGTTAACAATGATATAAAAAGGAGAGCTGAATAAATGAATACTTGATATTTCAGCGTGTTTGAAAAAAATCAAAACTCAAATTATTTTTTCCAAAGCCCCAGCAAAATTACTATGAAATGAAATCCACTTCCAGATATTTCCTTTAAAACCCTTTTTAGGATACAAGGAGTTTGCATTTTAAAGACACAGTACGGAACTGTATTAATGTCAGTTCCTAAGTCTAATTAGAAAATGTTTCAAATCCATTAAAATAGGAAAAAAATAAAATTAAACTAGAGATAATTTCAAGAAAGCAACATTTTGACATTGGGGTGCACAGAACTGGAACTGGCAGATGCTATCAGTTCTTGCCCTTATCAAGGTCCTTCTCAAGGCATATTTTTCTAGACTGGGATTTGGAAAGAAGCCTTGCAATAAGCAGCTAAATATTTCTTAAAAGTACATTTTGCAAAGAAGTTAAAGGAAATAAGTCATGCAGCTGGCACTGAAGTCCAGCTGAAGTTGGCGCCTTAATTTCTTGAAACTTGAAGGCTCTATCTTAAAGATTTTCAAGAGAATGTATGTATAAGCCTAGATAAGCTATTAAAAAAAAATCTCTCTTTTGTTACACCTGTTTCCATCTTGATAATTTTTTGAATGTGCATGTTAAAAACTGGCTTCCTACAGTAGCTTCAGGGTAACTGAAAAGAGCTTGTCTTTAAAAGAAATTAAAGAAACCAACCACCACTCCTCTACAACCCCCCAACTTCCATGAAAAGGTGTGTGGTTTATATGTCTGAAAGATTATATTAGCTGCACAGTAAACTTGTATAGTATTGCCAAGAATTTACTAATCTCTCTTCCAGTAGCATTACTCTTCCTTAAACAGAAATTACTAAGCAGACAAAAAAGCCCCATACCAAAGCCCCACAAAACCCTAATAATTTCCCAAGAACAGGAGAATTTCATGTTATTTCGCAGCTACAGCCTCTAGAAGTATTTAATACAGGCAATATTTAAACAATTGGGGAGGGCAGGGTATTGTTATTGTAACATCTGAATTTCTGCCTCTCTATTTTCAATTAATAAAGTCCCTGTTGGGTTCTGTAGGTCACAACAGGTTCTAGGGATGCAACCTAAATTTCAAAGACACTGTAAGTGTCCAGACCCACAAAACCTGTCCCTAAATAAAATTTTTAAATTAGCAGTACAAACATAACATATTGTTGATTACATTCATGTTTATGTACACTTATTTTATTAGGCATTACACTAATTACTATGATTTAGTTGAACACAGGATGAGAGTTTCCCGTTCTCTTTTTACTTCTATGCATTCATTATACATTCAAATAGAGTGTTTTAAATTTTTTCTCTCCATATTTAGTATAAAATGAGGTTAAAAATATGGTTAATTTTAAGGAAAGTTTGCTTGGTAATGCTGTAACCAAGAAAAGGAGACTACTGCTTCTTATAAAGTTGTTTCCATAGTTCAACGAATTACCGATAAGGCAATTTATGCAGTGAGTGCTCTTTGATCTTTGAAGAGAGATGGCAGAATGGAAAGTTAACCTCATTTTAATGTTACCTAAATATACTGACAGGAAATTCTAATGTTTCCAAACATCTGGAAATCTGCTTCATGGGATGGTGTTTTTCTTTTCTTTAAGAAACCTTTTTCATATATTGTCTTTTATGGTTTTATGTGGCTTCTAAAGGAGCATTTTGACATAAGTAAAGTCTGTTCTCTTTACAGTAAAATGCTGCATTTAATTAAAAACTCCCTTTTATAGCAGCTGAAGTACAATTTTTGTGAAGCTTAGCTCTCCTCAGAAACTTTTAAGGGTAAAGTTGCTTTTTCCTCTTTACAGATCACTGCTATGTACTGCTCTGTAGAACGCTGGTTTTGCTGCAGAATTTTAATCGCGTAAGGTGGTCTTTAATATTTTAGTAAATAAAGGACTTCAGAATTAGTTCCTCACAAGAGGCTACCTGACAGGTCACGATGTGAACCATGAAATTATATCACAGGTAAAATATAATTTATCAACAGAGCTCGAAAGAACTAAGCTTTTTCTTGGGAGAGGTTTTTTTGTTTATTGTACAAACTAACTTTTATAGGAAGAGCCAAGCTCACACGCGCACAGAATTAAAATGCAACACTACGGTCTACCTTCTTTGTAGATAAGCTTCCTGCTTTATATATTCTAACAGTTCAACCCCCCGCTTTCATTGCTACTCTTCGCTAACTTGATTAGGCACCGGGACCCTTGCAGCGCTCACAATTATGGAGAGCAGCTGCTTGGGAGTCTGTAAACTGACCTCTGCAAAACCCAGGAAGATTAAATCACCGACGTGGTGACCACTCCAGCCCAGCCTAACGTCTTTTGGCGCGGCCGCAGAGCCAGCCCTCCGTGGGAAACGCGCGCCGCGCAGCCTTGGGTCTGCTCCAGAGCGGCAGAGCCATGCTGGCATATCGCGACGGACCGTCCCCACCTGTGTCTGCTGGAGCTGTTATTGAAATCGCAATGTGTTTCTGGAAGGGGCAGCTTTGACTGGCATATCATTTAGTTTCCCCAGAGAATCGGAGAAGTGACTGTTATTAAAGGAAGGCTGGTTTTAATAGATTTAATAAAAGCCAGAGGCATCTAAATCATATTTTCATTATTAAGGATCTTTGAAGAAATGAGGAAATCGTGTAGAAATTAAAAATTGCATACATTTGTATTGGAAATGACTTCCACCAAAACCAAATCACATTTTTGCTTTCTGTAATAGATAATTACCTGAAAATTTAATCATAGACATTCCACACATTTTTCTCCGATTTTTATACCTAATATCTGACCAAATGATCTTCTTCATGCGAGTCATTTGTAAATAAATACTTTACTGTTGTATACGTTTTCCTCTTAAAAATTCTCAGATGTTCTGCATTGTAAAAATGAGACTGATGCAAACTATGCCAATGAGGAGACTCAGAATATGAGCAAGGCCAAAATGAACACGCTTCTCAGGTGAAGTTGAGGGCTTTTTAAATAGTAAATACTTGTGGTTAAAGTCAAAGTGTTGTATATTAATATAAAAGGTCCTATATAAAAATAAAGGTGGAGTTACCATGTTGGGCACTTGGGTTTTTTTTAGTTTACGGATGGGAAAACTGAGATTCAGAGTGGTTACGAAATGAATTTTTAGAAGTCGTCAATATTATCATTACACGTTATCTGAGATTCCAGGTGTTCTGAGGATATGAGAAAGGGTCCTGCACTGATACAGCACCGACCACGACCAGCCAGCGGGTGACAGAGTCGGATCTGCCCGGTCCAGCCAATGTTACGAGGCATTTTGGGCTCCTGAATGGCAGCCTCCATTCTGACTGGAACCAAAAGCAGCCCTTCAAATGGGAACTTAAAACAGTCAAATGTTTATATTTGGATTAAGATGTAGTTTGCCACTGTAACTTGTACACACAAGAATGGATTCATATTTCATGACTGATGACCTTTACAAATCCCTGTCAGTTTGAAATGCAGCCTCGCGGTGTACACTGTAGTTTGATAAATTGCAGAAAGAAACCAGATTCTCTGATATGCTGTGGATCACTTAAACAGGCAAAGATGATACACAAGAAAAATAATTAAGAGCAATAAAATTTTCCTAACTGTCTTTCCAGCCATTTTACAGAAGTACAGTAATAGCTGAGAGGAAAATAACTACATCACACCAACAGTTATTGCTCAGTGGAAAGGACATCAAGGACACTTGCAAGTAAGAGAATTGGATCAATATTAATGCGATTTTCATTTCATGCTTCCCCAACTCCAGTAAGCTGACAATATACTCTGATTATGTGAACTGCCTCTGAGTAACATAGAAAAGGTTATTAGAGCAAGAGGTGGAAATGGAATGCACTTTTTATATTGACAGGTCTGCTAATAGAGTGTACTGATTTTCAAAGCCATGCAACGCATTTTCACAATTTGGTTTTGACAGCAAAAAGGAATTTCATTTATCCTTAATTCAAAATATTCACATGTAAGCAAAGGTTTCTTAAGACAGGCCACTGAAGAGGGTAATCAAACTGTTTCAACAGAAAAATGTAATTAATAAGGTAAAAAGCAAAAAGTGATTGAATTTAAATATGTATGACATGATAATGAAATAATGAAATAAATCTGCTAAACAAGGGATTCTATGCTTCTGAAATAGTATCTGATAAAATGTTTTTAAGATAACATATAAGTGAAAAATATGTCAGGTCTTAACATTCAGCTCTGGATTATGTCTGGAAAGTTTTAGACTAGTTCTGAGTTTGAAGTACCTAACCCAAGCACACATTCTCCAGGAAAAGCCACGTTCTGACTCTATCTGCTTGCGGAGCCTAAAGACAGGATCAAAGTTGTCAGACTTCTGAAGAGGCACACCCCGTACCGAGGAATTGTGCCCACATATGCTAGCCTCAGTTTTGCTTCCCGCTCACAAACAATTCTAACTGAAAAAGCTAATAATGATAAAGCCTTGGGAAGAAACAAAACACTCTTTGGAAATACAAACACTTGGTGTATGCTAGCAGCCCAGTCGTAATGCAGCGGCGTATGAGAAACGTGATCTTACCTCCCATACTGGAGTATTCTACACCACCATTTCTAACCCTTACCTAACATTTAAAAAGGAGAGCCTCCAAACCATGAGACTGGTCCAAAGCCCAATGTTTTTAAAAAGAAAGATATATCTGTACTATTGTGACCTGTCCTCTGATTTTTGAATTTTCCCTCTCTGTGGCCAGAGCATGGGCCATTACATCTGCTGGAAGGTAACTCTGTCCCTCACCACTTCAGCTGTTGCTATCGGATCCAGACAAGATCAGGTCTTTGGAAACAGCCACTGTACACAGACACAACAGGATAGCTAAAAAATTAATTCTCTAGTGCAGAGAATGAAGGTATAGGAATTAAGTTTCAAATTATTTTATAGTAGCCATCATAATTCCAGTAGTTAGGTAACTGTTTTAATTTCTATCAAGACTACTCAGAGAAGAAAGCCTCAACAGCTCATGATCAGTGCTTTGAGAAAGCCATTTGCCAACATGTCTGAAATGATTTTTGGTTTCTGGAATGGCGATCTTTTCAAATGAAATTCTGCTCTTTTGAGACATACAGAAGGAACATCATATGCAGTCTTTACACAGGCAAAATCTCCTATATATGACATAATGTTTCCTGTAACTGTTTCTTAAAAGGATTGCCCCTTTATATAAATAATAAATTTGTCAATACAATAGGGTCATTAGAACATCTAGATTTACTCCCCATTACATTGTCTTTTACTGTGCCATTCCAAGTGGTTCAGGTGGTTCAGTGTGCTGCACTGTTGGTTGTTTTTTTTTTTTTTCTGTGCAAATTTCATTTCATCCTCACATAGATCACCACATCTTTAGAACTGGCATACATCATTTTCACTTCAGCAGCAACAGTAACTGGTGGGAGGAACGGTTTCTATTTCTGCGTAGATCAATGCCTATAGCAACACCAGACAAAGGGCAGCACCCACAGGATATACACATTTGTGAGACAGCAGTGTGGCCCTAATGCTGGGATATTTGTGTTTAACTCTTAGCTCTACTAAGGCACTATGCTCTAGTAGCAACACACAGCACTTCTGTTTGGGCCAGGCTGTTGTAAAAACATGACGTCCTAGTTCCTGAGCCTAAATGGAATTATTTATCAAATTAAAATCAAAGCTTTGCTATTTGCTTGATAGGGGCCAGAATTCTGCTTTTTTTTTTTTTTTAAAACCAAAAATAGCTGCAGTTATAAACCATCTTTGTTTCACGCAGTCTAGCAGATGAAAAGCAAAACAGTAGTGGTATACAAGATATCACTGAGATAAAGCAGATTCTGAGGGACTATTATCAAAACAGCTCAATGAGAAAATTGACAAGATATTGTCATTATTTTGTCTCCAAAATAGGTGAACTGAATAGGTAATCACTGTCCCAGGTAGAAAGCCTGTGTGTGCATTAAGCAGAGCTAACTCACAGAAATCTTAGCAGCAGTCAGCAGTAAAGAAAAAAGGAGGACAGTATTTTATTTCACTTTCCATTAAGCTGCTGCGCGGGGTCTGTGACATCTTTCATTCTGCTTCGCAAAGACTGCAAGAGAGCGCAAACCTTCCATGCAACTGCAGGCGATACTTGCAAAATTTCTACCTTTATGTTAAATTTGCAAGCACTAGCAACACTATTTTCCATTCAGACTGGAGCTGAGATGCTATTTAGACAACATGATCAGCTTTTTCAAGGGCACAAGATTGAATGACTCATGCTATATGGCAAAAGAGACACCAATAAAACACTCTTGAAGCATTATGAATAGTTCTTTCAGCTGGGAAAGTATATCTGTTGTAAATGATTTTGAGGGCTTTACACAAATACACTGGGAGATATACTCTTTAGGCATACAATAAAGATAAGAAAAAAGTCATGTCATGATGTAGCATACATGATATGAAAAACAAAATTATATATATAACAGGAAACATGCACAGTATGCTGGCTGATAGAATTATTAACAAGGTGGCTTCCTTGTCATGCTGGTTAGTGGTATATTTGACAACTTTTCCATAAAATATATTTGGCTTTTAATACAGTGCTTTCACTGGGTGTTTCTGCATCTCTGCCTGTACCTTGCACAATGCTGAAACTCATAAAATCTTCCAGTTTGTTTCACTACACTGGTACTTTTTGTGTGTGTTTCAAAGCTAACACTATAAAATGAGTAACACATAAAAATAAGTGGTATTGAAGAACTTGCTGTACTTGGAGGGATATGGAATAGCCAGTGCACATATACATAAGTCTTTGTTTCTTGCGTACAAAGCTTTACTATTTACATAAAAACTCTGCGATAATTTTAATGTGATATAATAGAAACGGACATTCTGTGATAAATGTAAAGTAGTGCAATGTAAAAAGAGGATTAAAAAAACTTAGGTATATTAAAATGAATTCTTTTAGTTTTGTAATCTATACATACCGATTCCGTCTGCTTTGTGAAAAACAAGGAATCGCCCATATCAGAGATTCCCGCAACCTGCCTCTGTCGACTTAACCTACCTTTACCTTGCAAGGAGCCCAGAGGCTCTCAGAAACCCGACTTCATCGCCTGAAAGCCTGACATGCCTCCTACTGGCTGTCAGAAAGAGTGGGAGAATAAAGTCTTTTTAAATCTATGCTACGATCTCCCAGTTCCAGGCTGCAATGGTTGCAGCACTGCTGAAGTAATGGCTCGCCATTCCAGCCATGCGCTTGGCAGGCTGTCCTAGCCACGTCTTCAGAAAACACCTTCCTCTGTACAGGCACAAGTGGAACTTCACCTTGCATTTTTAGACCCATTTGGTCCAGCTTTGGCTTCTTTATTCAGTTATTGGTGTTATTAAACACCTTTCCCCCTTAACAAATGACACGTATTTCCACTTACTCCTATACAAAGTGGAGAATGGAGTTCTCCAGTCACGAAGACATCAAGAATAAGAGTGGAGAAAATTTAAAACCAGAATATTTTGTGCTTTTAGCTATAGCTGAAGAAGATTTGAAGTGCTGTTACTCCTTAACATGGAGTTTTAAAGCATAGAAAATAGGAGGTAAGAAAAGCACATGATAAAACCTGAGTCCCAAGAGCTACACTCACCCAGCTGTGAAAGCTGTCCTGAAGGACTATTATTAGACTTTCACTGACACAACGTTCTTCCGAAATGTTTCTATGAGATGCACTGAATATACATGGGTCAATAACTTCTATTTCTTTGTCAATTAGCAATAGAACTGAATTAATAGAACAAATACACCCTTCACATGGTTCTGAAAACATTTCACTTCATAGTAATTTACTGAGTTAGGTAAGTAAATGACTTTCATCTGGCAGAACAGACAGATACCATGTATTCTTTTCACATGAAAACATAATGGTGGAAGGGAGAAAAATGCAGCTAGAATTCTAAGACTGGTGGCAATGGTTGCAAGTTTTAGGTCTTAGAAATGGTTTTGCAGGCCAATTTGGTTACTTCAAGAACATTCCGGAGTCGTACGCTTTCAGACGAAGAAGTGAGAAACAGAAGCAGTTATGTTAACTGCTGATAAAAAGCCAGAAAGTTCTGCAGTAAAATCTATTAGCTCAGACCCATAACAACAGCTAAAAACCAGATCATGCCACATAACCTGAAAATCCCAGAGGAAAGGCATCTGAAGGTTTTGAGGGAAAAAACCAAAAGTTTTCACATCCTATTTGGCTCTGTGAAAAACTTGAATTAGAGTCACGATAGAGAGTCTGACATTCAAGATTTGAGGAAATCACTAGAAAAAATTGACTATTATTTCATGAATCTGTACCTAAAACTTGCTATAAAGCTGCTATGAAAATTCCTGTGCTAGAAATAGCATATAACAGGAAGCAGGCATTTAGAGACTGCAAAGGACCGTTAGGATGCAATTGCAACTCATTTCCATCACTTAGTCAGACAGCAGAAGCTCAGACGCTGAGTGTTCAATACGATTCAGCACAACAGCGTTCAGTACTCTACCTCAGCAAATTCCATTACAGCTTACACCTTGAAGGTGTCTTTCACTACATTACATTACAGTGGGTTATAAGAATGAGGATCATCATAATAGTAGGTATATTTAATGAGAATATATTTATCATGGGGGGGTGGGGTAAGAAATACTAGAAAGAAGACCAGGTTAAATCTACTATTTGAGATTTAATTACTCTCACAATTAGGATTTTGCTTTGCAGATCCTTCTCGTAATCCCTAATGTAAGCTCTTATGCTCTTATTCCTGGACTGTCTTTAAAAAAATTTCATTTTCATCTGTATCTGACAATTACCCTGTAAAATATTAAGAGGACACAACTATCACATTATATTTTCCCTAAAGCCCTATGAGGATGAAATATTTGGAACTTTATTTGGAGAAGCAGTGGATGGCACTGTTGGGCTACAATTATAAGGCTGTAGATGCAAATCTTAAATTGCTATGCTTAAAAAAATTCACAGATTTTCACAACTCCTTCAGGCACACATTTCAGATGTAAACTCATTCAGAGTACGTTAGAGATTTCACAATCAATGTGGAAGTTAGTTCATATACTGAAAGGAAGTTGTGCAACAGGATTATTATTTTAGGTTATGGTTTACATGCTTGTCTCACATGGCAGCATGATTACATTTAGACCAAAGAACAAAGAGGACTTGATGACACATGGAAGCATTGTTATGGATTAATTTAATGACTGGATACATATTCTTAAAATGCTCACCACTGAATATCAAGTAACATACATGTGTTTTCTGCCCATAAAGTGGATGCTATTTCTTAAAACTGCTCACAATTAATTGTCAACTTGTGTTTACCTACAGACTAAAATTAAGTGTGCACGAATGGG
This sequence comes from Haliaeetus albicilla, assembly GCF_947461875.1. Lineage (NCBI taxonomy): Eukaryota > Metazoa > Chordata > Aves > Accipitriformes > Accipitridae > Haliaeetus > Haliaeetus albicilla. Next base: position 2,099,800 of record NC_091502.1, read on the forward strand.
GTGAGGGAACAGGGTTTCTTTTTAGTCAAGGGCTTCTGTTCTTTAGTTTCTTTTCTATATTCATACTTAAGACATTACTTAAATAAATATTAGTTTGGGAAGTTATCTTAGATAAGGGTCATCACCTGCATTTCCCCAGAGCAATGTATTTTATGATACTGTGTGTGTTACTAATTTTCAGGATAGTGCATTAACTATGTAAACAAACAAAGACTATAAAAAACATTTTTGTGGCTCATGTAGTCATAACAATTTCAGTAATAATAAGTATAATATCCATGAGCAAATTGACATTAGCAGTGTTTTATGATGATCCATACCTGTTCAACACCTTCATTAATGATCTGGATGATGGGGCAGGGTGTACCCTCAGCAAGTTTGCACTTGACATGAAACTGGGAGGAGTGGCTGATACGCCAGAGGGTTGTGTCACCATCCAGAGGGACCTCAACAGGCTGGAGAAACGGGCTGACAGGAACACGTCAACATGAAGTTGAACAAGAAGCGCAAAGTCCTGCACCTGGGGAGGAACAGTCCCAGGCACCAGGACATGCTGGGGGCCACCCAGCTGGAAAGCAGCTCTGCAAAAAAGGACCTGGGGGTCCTGGGGGACACCAAGTTGAAGACGAGCCAGCAACGCGCCCCTGCCGCAAAGGTGACTGGTATCCTGGGCTGCATTTGGCAAAGCATTGCCAGTAGGTCGAGGGAGGTGATCCTTCTCCTCTGCTCAGCGCTGGTGAGGCCGCACCTGGAGAGCTGCTCCAGTTCTGGGCTCCCCAGTACAGGAGAGATATGGACATACTGGGGGGGAGTCCAGTGCACAGCCACTATGATGATTAAGGGGCTGGAGCATCTGACATACAAGGAGAGGCTGAGAGAGCTGGGACTGTTGAGGCTGGAGAAGGCTCAGGGGGATCTGATCAATGTACCCATGTACCTGAAGAGGGGGTGCAAAGGGGACGGAGCCAGACTCCTTTCAGTGACAGGACCAGAGGCAATGGGCAAAAACTGAAACAGATGAGGTTCCCTCTGAACATCAGGAGACATTTTTTTGACTCTGATGCTGACCGAGCACTGGCACAGGTTGCCCAGGGAGGACATGGAGTCACCATCCTTGGAGATATTCAGAAGCTGTCTGGAGATGGTCCTGGGCAGCCTGCTCTAGGTAGCCTTGCTTGAGCAGGTCCCTTCCAACCTCAACCATTCTGTAATTCTGTGATATGTAAATCTGCATTTCTTAAAAAAGTTTTATGAAGATTAAAGTAACTTGTTGCCAAGGCTTGCATTTCTAGCATCAATCAAATTGAAATTACATAAGAAGGTCAGTATTGAACATTGAGATATAAGTAATCTAGGGTTTTAAAAATATTACTGAAGACTAAGTTCTGGCAACCATCTACTTTAAGCTCTGGCTCCATTATGAGAATCACAGAATCCTTGAGGCTGGAGATTGTCTAGTCCAACCCACTGCCCAAAGCAGGGTCAGTTAAAAAGCAGGCTGCCCAGGACCTTGGCAAGCTGGGTTTTCACTGTTTCCAAGGATGGAGACTGCACAACTTCTCTGGACAGCCTGTTCCGTTGTTTGAGCACCATTACAGTAAAAAAAAGTTTTTACTTATCTTTAAATAGAATGTTCTGTATTTCAGTTTGTGCCTGTTGCCTCTTGTCCTGTCACTGGGCACCACTGAGAAGAGTCCGACACCATCTTCTTCATTCCCTCCCAACAGGTATTTATACATAACTATAAGGCCCCCTTGAGCCTTCTCTCCCCTGGGCTAAACAAAGAATATCTAAAGAATATCTGGATCAGTTTAGAAGTAAATGTAAAAGAAGCCTACAAAAAGATCTACAAACTCAACCCTGACAGCAAAGCTGTTCATATAGATACAGCATAGAAAGCAATATTTCATAGACAAAACTGAAAGCATAATTTGGTCTTTAATCCCTTACATGGTACATATAGAACACTCTCACTGCAGATACACCTACAAAAGTAACTGTTTTTTACGCATCTAGCAGGCCTGCTACCAAAACTCTGATAAGTGATGATCCAGTATCAGTTGTCTTCAACTTGCTTTCAGTTTTGCATTAGTTACTGAAAAATACTGCTTGCTTAAACATAGTTCTGAAATTAGTGTTGTTGAAACCGTTCTGCAAATACGGTAGGCATTTTCAATAAGTACAGACAAAAGATAGGGTGAAGATAATGAAGTCAGAGGACTTTATGAACCTAAGAAAAAGTATATTAATGTTTTTAGGTACATACAATTTACGCAGTAACCTTGACAGACAGTCTTGAATGCATTGTAAACAATGGTGGTATTTTCACCAACAAAAACCACCTCTAGGTTGCTAGCAATGTCAGTGTCAACAACCTAATATATCAAAGCGTAGAACCCAAAATGCAGGATATTTGGAAATGAAGACTAACTTTTAGGTGGGAATTCAGACTTCCTAGAAAAAGGCATTTGATTTTACAACAAAGCTTCTGAACAGAGATGGTGAAATTGAGCATCTCCAGTTCATGGGACATTCTGATTTCTACAAATGTCTTATCATCTGAAAATGTCAAGCTAAGTTTGTTTCTAAAACGCTGACTTAGCTTTCTGGAGCAACATTTGGTGCATGCCAAATGAAACCAGCTCCTTACCAGTTTCTCTGGAGTCTCCTCCCTCAATCTTGTTCTGACACTGGCTGCAGAAGGTGGGAGCCCAGCCCTTCAGGAGATGGAAGTCAGGAGCTGTGGGAATCAACTGCTCCGGACTTCTCAGCACTGAGGGGTTGCTCTAGAGCTACAGTTACTGAAAGTTCATCTTGGTACATTTTTCTTTAACATTGAGGACCCTCAAAAATTGAATCTTCCTTTAGGATCCATGGGATACCCAGAATCCCTGTTATGAAGACAGTCCCTGGTTTGAACAGGGCTTCCCATCGATTTCAGACTCACAGTTTCGTAGCAGGGAACCCACACAGCCTTTTTTTTAAGGTAGCGCTTCCTTGAAGCTAAATGTTCTGGGAATGTAAGTCCTTCAGCAGCCTGAAGGAATCCTGCCTGCAATTCTTTGGAAGTCTATCAAAATCCAGCTGCTTTCATAAAAGTAGATTTCAGATTTGAACATTTCAGATTTCAAAACCTGATGCTTTTTAAGTGTTTCTGTAACAAAACTGTATTTCTGATGATGAGCACACAAAGCATTTGCTGAAACTAATGACAAGTCCCAGAAGGAGCCATATACAGTCTGCTTCAGCTGGAACCACTCTTGAAATAAGGTTGCTAATTAGATGTCCAAATACATAATGGAATGAGTAACTTAAAATATGCAAGTTCAAAAGCAATTGCCATACTGCACATAAGACATATCTGTAGCTTTGTTTCAAAACCTGAATGTATTACATTATGAAGGCCTTTTTTTTTTTCTTTTCTTTTTTCTTTCTTTTTTCCTTTTTCATTCTAAGCATTCAGGATCTGTCACGATAATTGGCTTAACAGGCGAAATATTCTTGAGCACAAACACTAGAACTATTTCCCCAGCTTACATATGTATGTTTAGAACATGGGCACTGAGTTATTCATGCCCATTTCCTCCAGTACAGACTAGAAAATGTGGCCTTTCTTGGACCCCCTCTATGTGCAAATGGTTTGTGGACCACAATCTTTAAAGACTGAAGGACTAAAGCTTAATAAATTAACTATTTTGCTCTTAAGATGACCTCTGTGGAGCAGTATTCTGCCTCACTGGCAGGATGGTACAGTAATGTCTCATCTGTACTAATCTCCAGTGACTGTAAACTGTTAAGGTGATTAACTGGAAGAGACAGTTCTTTCACCACATGTACAGAATCACTGTGAATTGGGTCATATCTGCATTTTTCATGCATTTATTGGTAGTAAAATTTGGGGGAGAGAAGCAGAGTTTATAATCTTTTATACAATTTTTTTTTCCTTTCTTTTCAGCCTACAATTTACTCAATTACATTGAAAGTCCATCTAAACTTAAAACAAGAACTGTTTAAAATCCATCGACGCTATAAAATTAAAACTCTACTAAAAGTTTCCAGGTAGTTCAAAATCCTGTTATAGCTTGCACTTTGACATTGCAGTAAGTAGTATCCCTTCAGCTTCACAAAAGGGAGAAATGAATCCATATTTCTATTCAAGTAAGAAATTAACTAAAAGAAAAAGGCACAGCAGATACAGTGCTGAACTGATCATGCTTGAATTTTAAATCCAGTTATGAAAGTCATTTTAACAGATTACAAACAAATCCAATGCCTAATATCAAAAACTTAGAAATGGAGGAGACTAATCCGAAAGGAAAAAATTCTCCAGTCCATCTCCTTTAAATGCTGTTATGACTCTGACATACCTACAGTCTCAAAGAACAGCTAAGTATAGAGCCATAGGAATAAACTATAATTTTTCACAGAGTTGTATATACCCATAGAAATATGTTATAATTTCTCATTGCAATATTTTTTACTTGCCAGGTACTTTGAACATGTGTATATACATATATATATGTACATATATGCACACACACATACATGTATGTATGCATATTATATTTTGTCAAAACAAGACATCTGAACATGCATACAACGGCTGACTAACAGATGGTAGTTAAATAAAAGCTTCACCCACTTGCCTCGTAGCAGAAATTTTTTGAGAGAATACTATTTCCCAGTAGTAGATAATATATAATGTTATCTACAGGAAGAAGTCACTTATCAGCCAAAATTAACAGTTTTGGGTTTTTAGCTCTTCAAGGTAGAATTTAACATTTGTTGTTACTTCTCTGAAACAAACACGTAGATCACAGACATAGTTTTCATTTCCAAGTCTCTTCTATTCCTTGATGACTGCAAGTGCTATATAATTACAGTATCCATACATCCAACGTCAACTCTGATTTAATACTAGAGTAGCTGTAGAGAACTTTTTTATTTACCAAGGTCATATCTTGATGGCTGCACAAGCTTAGATATATCAGGTGTTAAGCAGGCACATCTCCAAGGAATCTGGAACTTCTCTCATCTGCAATCCTCAGCATATCTTATTATTTACTGCCAAAGAAATGACTGATTAATTTTGTCATCTTTGCTCTGTGATTTTTGCTCAGCTGAAACTGCCTGCCCTCTTCTGCAATGCCTGATCAGACCTATTTAAGTTGATGCCTTTGATCGTAGACACTGAGGAGCTTGCTGACTTAGGCTTTGCCTAAACATTCCTCCACTGCAATATTTATGCACAAAATCCTAAATGATAACTGACAGTCAATGTAGATAACAAAAACTTCTAAGATGTTTCCACTATTTTACTGATGCTCAAAATAGCTTTACTTGTACTAGAGGTATCAGTCAAGATGAAAAATTGCTGTTAATATAATAAAAGCCCAACAAATTTTGCTTTGATGAATAGTTTATTTCTCACAAAGTATCTGAGGTCAGGAAAAAATCTGTTACTGGAAAACTATGTAGTACGATTTTTTAAAAATACTTTAAATTCTTTCTGTAGTGCGATATCATGCTTAGTTTTAGAAGCTAGGGGCATTTTACTATCAAACTGTTCCAAACAAAATTATCAAAACAAAGCTAATAAAAAAAAAACATAGTGAAAGTTAAGCCCTATGGAGAAAAATCTGCCTCCAGCTCTTTATTAATCACATTCCAACACCAGAGGCTAAAAGTACATCAAACTGCACCAAATCCTTTTCACATGACAACCTCATAAATTATTCAACTCATTAGTAACACCAAGAGGCATAAAAATAACATCAGTGTTAAGGATATTTTCTTACAGAGAAAGGTCGGTTAAAAGTTTCAATATTAAACTCCAAAAGCTTAAGCCTCTGAAAAGTAAGTACATCTAGATAGAATCCGTGAATTATAAGTTTAATGCATGCTGGTTTAAAATTCCATATGCTAATTTTAATACATATGTGAAAAGTTTGAATTATTTATTTTAATTCTGCAGTCTATTGTAATTTTTATGCAGCCACTGAGTTTGATGGGTACCACCTCTAAACACACCTGAGCTTTAATCTTCCTGTATGTTGAATGCACTAACAGGTGAGTAGCGTGAAATTATATATAAACAATCCAATATGAAACTATAACTACTTCAGTTTTTCTGTTTCTTTTGGTCGTAGCTTTGTCTTGCAGGCTAGCTCTACCACCAGGCAGCTGTCACCTGCACTAAAACACTGGAACACAGAAACTACATAAATGGAAGCAATCTTTGCAACATGCTGAAACTGTTTAAGTGCAACTTGTATTATAGTTCTCATAAAAAAAGCCCCAAACCATTTCCAGCATCCTCTGAGTACAACCTTATCCCAAAGATACAACATTCCTGCTATAAAGGCATGAAATGAAGTCCATCTAAGTAAATGGAAAGCTCCTGTTATTTTAAAAAACAGGATAATATCAAGGCTTAATACTTTGTAATAGCTCATAAATCAGATTTCTTCCTATTTTAATGCTAGTTCCATATCCAAAATTATTAATCAATAAGAATAGTTTTAAGGGTTCTTATACCCCTATAACGCACAAAGCCCACGGTTTTGATGATTATTTGCCTTACAACAGCAACACAGCAATTAGCACAGTTTTGCATCTGCCTCTCATAAAAGCTCTGTTTTGATGTTTTTGAAGAATGTGGAGAAAATAAGCTTTTGTCAAATACGCAATACTATATACTACTGGGGGAAATGTCTTCCCTAGCCCAACTTATGAACAGTTTATGACCTAAAGTCCTGCACATGATAGCCTTCACATTTAAATAAGTATTAAATTACACTAGCTAGTATAACTGCACACACAGATATTCATTTATATGTCTAACCTTGTTTGAATCCCAGCTACTTGCCTCAACAACCTGGTGAAATGTGTGGGTCACACAGAGTTAGCTTTATATCTATCATATTCAGAACTTCTGGCAATGTTAGCCTTTGGCTACACACCAGCTGAAAGGTTCAACTTGCTTTGTGCATAATTACTTCCATTTTTTACTCCTAAATGCTAAAGAACCCCAGGATTCTTTTTTTTTCAGTACTATAGATTAAAAAAAAAAAAAAAGACAGAAAAAAATCTTAGTATACATTAAAAAATTCCTGTCTTTGAAATATTAGAGAGGTACCCCAGCTTAAACCTGAGAAATAAATTTGCTTTAGACTTTTGGAGTACTCAGGTTCAGTCTACTGTACAGAAGTCACTAAACATATGAAACTTTTAGATGATATAAGGGAATTTGTAAGCATGTTCCTCCTTCCTCTTTTATACTCTGGCTACCTCTCCATGAAAATCAAACAGCATCTAAACCTTAAGTTCCTAGACTGAAGCTCCTATGTAGTCAGTTCACTGTTCAAATCACAAGTATCCTTAAAATAATTAAATGAGTTCTCATGTATTTCATGATTTGCAGAAAAAAATACTTTTGGCTGAGATGATGCACGCCAGGATAAAACTTCTGATATTTTTTTAAAACCAGTTAATTCCTCATTCATGAAAGGTCTGCAATGAAACTATTACGACACATTAGTTTGATGGCCTAACAGTTTTGTTCTGTCACTCTGGAGAGACAAGTTCAGTCACTTTTACCAGTGTCTCAAAATTAGTGTCTGGGGATGCTAGAGAGGCATAATGTGAATCCCTTGGGGATCAGAGAATTTAGCAGCCCACAAGCTCAAGTCTTCTGGTTCTTTAAAGTGTAAGAATTGAAAGAATTCCTTTTCTGAGAAAATGTTGTCCTAGAATTCTCAGCACTGTCCTTAGGAAAGAAGGGACACAATTCTCAGGGATTCATGGACGTCAAGAAAACATCATCAGCTACATTTTTAAGCAGGAGTTAGTACTGACCATATTCCACAGCAGCTTTTAGGAGAGCATCAGAATGAGTAGACCCAAAAGCATTGCGAACAAATCGCCTCCGCCGGCGCAAATCGTCTTCCCAGTAATCCAAGCGCCAGAAGTCGTGCAGTTGGCTATGAAATAAAGAACACACACATCAGCACCTACCACAGCTTGAACTGCATTTACATACATTATAGTATAATTTCACTGCTGCTTTTCTATTTCAGGAATACAATCTTGTAAAAACATATATTACTAAAACTTACAATATTCTAATGTTTCTTTACGTGCATTTATATATTATAGACCTCAGCACTGCTTGTCTCAAAATGTTCTGCCTGCTGCTAAAAACATTAATCACACTGAGCCCATTAACAAATGCAGCATCAAATTACAAGTATTAATGGCACAGCTTGCTTTCTTTTACAGTGTTTTTAACAAGGCTTGTAAATCATAGAATGGACCTCAGTGCAAATAGTTTGCAATTTAATGACTATGGTCCCTTAGCAGACTGAACTTAGAAGTATAAAATATTGCCCACTTGAATTTTGTGGAACTATGATTAAACTAATGTGCTGAAATATTCATTGAAATAATTCCCCATTGCCCCTAGCAACCTGAGAAAATTGCGATTTTATTCATTATTAATAACACTGAATTAGGGCAGCAAAAAAATTCCACCATGTGGTAATTGTCTTGGTAAATTATTATTCCAGCACTAACAGAGTACTGGGATGATTTTATAGCTTCCAGCTAATACAAGCCATTAACAACCATGGCCATCTTTGCGTTACATTGCCTTTTTACATTCAAAAGCAACATTACAGTTCTGTAGAATGATATAAGCCATTGTTAATCTATATTCAAGTCAAAACATACACATATATAATCAACTGGAAATCAACTTTGGTTCTAAAGAAATGACCAGTTCCACTCCCAGACAACTTCTTGACCCTATCAACACAAACATCTCCCACATCAATTTTATAAGCATGCTGCGGGGTATTCAGGCAAAGCTGTATTTTAAGCCATCATTTAAAAAACTTTTTCGATCACTATCAAATACCCAAAATGTCTGTGGATGCACCCTTATCATCAAACTCCTAGTGGAACACACTATACACTTAAAATGATTCTGCAGACCATGACTTTGCAGACCATAACTAGGGAAACACTGCTTTAAACCAGTTATTTTCAATCTATCTGCAGAACTCTGGTGGTGCATGGTCAAAAGGCAGATGAGGGGAAAAAAAAAAAAAAAAGAAAAGTTTTCAGCTCAGAAGATGGGTTACATCTTTGCTGGATTTTTCTAGGTGTTACTTCAGCCACTGTTTTCTGTGTTGCCTTCGTTTTGAGAAGCTCTGCACTGGTAGCCATTTCCAGAGGAAATGCAGAAATATGCTAAAGTAGAACAGACCTTTTTTACTTTTTACAGTCCACTTCTTAATCACTTTTTTTTTCATGCTTGCATGAGTTCTTGTCCAACTTTACTAACTGCTGTCACGAGACCTGGATCAGTTCTGGAGGGCACAGCACCAAGGGGAGTGGATGTAGCAGCAAACCTTCTAGCCACTTCCAAATTTTCAGAAGCAGGACGCCATCATTTTTAGCCAACATTGGGGTTTTTTTGCATTCTGAATGACATTTTCACTATACTTCTTGAGTCTGTGCGAAGGTCCTACTTGCATTGCTGCCTTGCAGAACAGGCATCTTACTGATCTACAAGCCGTGAGGAGCCAACCTCAGGCATTCAGCGGGAGCTGCTTCCTCAGCAAGAGCAATTCGGAGCATCTTGCATAAAAAAGGTGAGGCAGTGACTCTGAGCTCCCACAGTGGGAAGATGCCGCATTAACGGCCTGGCCTGCATGCTCCGAGACAGAAATATCTTGAGTGCCAATTATGTTCTGCTAAGTAAAATAGCCTACTTTGGTTTTGTACTATGGTACGGTTTTTGCTTACAGATGTCATGTTAGCCCGAAGTATCAGTCCATCATTTCTCCTCCTACACTGAGCACTGAATAATTTTATTGTGACTGCTAAATCCCCTTGACCCTTCTGTGATATGAATGCAAAAACAGGCAGACAACTGCCCCATGGTTTAACAGACAAAGTTTAAAGACTCCTTGCATGCTCCAAGTCTTTATTTTAAACTGATGATATCAAAGATAATCCTGAAGGCTTTTTACCATAGTGATTTTTTTGGAAAGGCAAGGAACTTTCCCTTTTTAATTCCATCTAAGAGAAAGTCATGATGGAACAGGAGTAAAGGTATTAATGAAAACTCTTTTAAACACAAGAGTTCCCTGAAATGGCATTTGTCTCCATAATAATAATAATAATAATAATAATA